>NC_073303.1:333362178-333412443 GCF_027595985.1 Sorex araneus
GATGGAGAGAAGTGGGTGGGATCAGGGATGCATTTGGGAACAGACTGGGCGGGGCTTGTGGAGTTGGATATGTGGAGTAAGGGAAAACTATGCAAAATGCATAGTCTTTTGGGCTCTGTGATCACCTCTCCTGACGGCCACAGCTTCTGTCTTAGGTGTTGGCATTTCTTTGCTGGGGGCTAGCAGGGGCATTATCAAGTCAAGTATGTAGGTAAGAAAGGGGAGTTGTTTGTTTTGGATTTGTCCCAAAGCCATGCATGGGGTCGCTCTCGTCAATTTCCTGGGGGACCATGAGGTACTGAGGATTAACCTGGGCCTCCTACAAGCAGCATATGTGCTCATGCCCAGCGATTTGTCTCTCCTGTGTGATATATGAAATTTTTGTTTTGTTTTTTTGCTTGTTTTGGGGTCACCCTCATCAATGCTTAGGGCTTACTCCTGGCTCTATTCTAAGGCATCAGTCTTAGTGAAGATGAGGAAACGCATGGGGTCCTGGTGGTTGAACCTGAGTTGGCCATGTGCAAGGCAAGTGCCCTACCCACTCCCTGTACTCTCTCTGGCTCTAAGATACGGGGTTTTTGAAAAGACATCTACACTGATATTAGGACACTGCTCCTAGATTGTGGGAATTAAATTTTTTAAAGCAATAATTATTGCTGTTTTTAGTAGTAAGCCCTCAGCAGTGCTCAGGGCTTACTACTGGCTCTGCACTTTGGGCAATAGTCAGGGGACTACACATGGGAACCTTGGGCTCAGTTGTGTGAAAGGAACGCGCTTTTGACTAGAGTTATCTAGTTAGAAATTATCATTAAGCAGACTTTGGCAAAGATCAAGGTCAAATAGAATCAGTGCTTGAGACAGAGCTTTGAGTTTAGACTCAAAACAAAAGCAACCAATAGCACCAACAACCAAAGCAATCTGTATGACAAAAGACTGACAAAGGGAGCTAGGGCCCGCCAGGGCTGCCTCAGGAAGGAGGAGTGTGTCAGCTGGCTCTTCCTGCCTTGGGGAGATCCTTGGCCTTATCTCAGGCGGCTGAGGCTGGCCATGCCTGCCCAGGACCCACTGAGTGAGCTTCCAACCTTCCTGCAGGAGCCGATCATGAACTCACCTGATTTCTATCCTCTTAGCTCAGCCCTGCTCAGGCCCTGGACAGCAGGGACAGCCAGGACAGCACCAACCTTGGAGATGGTCGGGTTGTCCCCATTTTTAATTGCAGGGAGATTCCCTTATCTCTGGGCTGGCCCTGTCCCCCACTAATTTACACCTTCCCTTATCTTTCCCATCAATTGTTTCTCTGCCCTGATGCTCATTTCCACCGCTCTCCTGCCCTGTCCCTGTGCTGGAGTGCAGGCAGCCTGGCCCTGGGCTGACCCCTCGGGGACCTCATTTGTCACCTGCCAGCACTCCTTACTCCAGGCCTGTCCAGGCTCCCTTTGATGTTGCCAGGGCTCCACTCGGCCTCCACCTAGAGGTCCCCCTTCTCCGTCTCAGGCCTGCTCCCTGCCCGCGCCAGCATTGTCCAGGCGCCAGGAGACAGGCTTTCCAGGGGCTGGAATCCTTTGTGCCTTGGAGGACAGGAGGGAAGGTAGAAGCAGAAGGGGTTACACCTGCACAGACAGAGCACCAGGTCCGAGAGGCCGAGCTGGCGGGTCTCTGGGCTCCTGAACATCAGAGTGATGAGTGCAGCTGGGCTTCGGGATCGTCCTTTCCCACAGAGCAGGCGGGTGCATGTCCCTGTGCAGCAAATGATGTGCTGCAGCCTAGAGAGAAAACTCAGAAGACGGGGCCCAAGGGAAGGGGCTGGAGCAATAGCACAGGGGGTAGGGCGCTTGCCTTGCACGCAGCTGACCCGGGTTCGATTCCTAGCATCCCATATGGTCCCCTGAGCACCACCAGGAGTAATTCCTGAGTCCAGAGCCAGGAGTAGCTCCTGTGCATGACCAGGTGTGACCCAAAAAGCAAAATAAAATAAATAACAGCAACAACAAAATTATTTAAAAGGAGAAGAAGAAGAAAAACAACGGGGCCCGAGAGATAACAGTGTGAAAGGTGCTTGCCTTGTATGCAGCCGACCCAGATTCAATCCCTGGCATCCTTTATAGTCCCTGGAGCAACACCAGGAGTGGTCTCTGATCATAGAGTCAGGAATAACCCCTAAACATCACTCGGAGTGCCCCTGCAAAAAATAAAAAGAGGGGGAAAAAAAAGAAGCAAAAAGCAAAAATATCCCCAAACTTTAGGAGAACTGACTGATGACTGAATGTTCCCCCCGTCCTGCCTTGCAACCTGGACACTGAGAGTGGGAGAGGGGGACGGCAGGAATTTGGCCCCGGGAGGCAGGAAGCTGCCCAGGAACCCAGATGTCGATCCCTGGGAGGGCTGGCCTGTGGTCTGGCCACGGACCTGCCTGTTTCCCTTCCATTTAGCTTTGTTTAGGCCTAAGTGAGTCCTCGGGCCTCCCACAGGGAAGCCTCCCCTGTGTGCAAGCTGCAAGGCCCAGGGATTCCCCTGCTCTCTTCTGCTCTCATGTCTCCACAGCCTGGAATGTCGCCCTGAAATGCCAATGCTGGGCTGGCCCTGGGCATGCTGCCATCTCCAGCAAATAGAAAAAGAAAGTGTGTTCTCACTGTCGCCACTGATGTTTGCTGTGGGCTGCGGGGAGGAGGGGGCAGGCCCGGGTGGCGGGACACCTGCTGGTCAGAAGGACAACTCCAGCACCTGGGGTGGGGTGGCTGCGGCCGCGGGGACAGCTGGTCCCCTCGCGGGGTGCACAAGGAGAACAGAGCCAGCCCAAGGTCCCTGGGATCTCCAGGCAGCTCTTGACAGCAGTCCAGTGTTTGTTTTAGGGCAAAGTTGGAGGGTAGAAAAATGACCAGACAAGCCAGAGAAAGTACAGGAGCCAGGGCGCTGGCCTTGCAGAGGCCATCTTGGGTTTGAACCTCGGGTACCACATGTGGTCTCCAGAGTCCCACCCGGAGTGGTGCCGAGTCCAGAGCCAGGAGTAGGCCCTGAGCACTGCTTGGTGTGGCCCAAAAGCAAAACAAAACTAAAGTAACAACAACAAAAGATCAAATAAACCCAATCCTCCTCTTCTCCTCTTGTCCTGAGCACTGGGAGACACACACGCAACTGTCCCCTTGGGTGTCCTGCAAGAGGCCAGAGTGGCTGGAAAGGGGTAGGTGACCGAGAGATAAGCCCAGGAGAGAGGTACGCCTTTGAGAGCACTTTGGCATTTCCGTCCCGCCTAGGAGCATTGAAAAAGTTGTAAAGTTGGGGGTGGAGAAGAGACACAGCCTGACTTTACTTTTTATTTCGTTTTATTTTGATTTTTGGGCTCCTGCCCCTCTAACTTAATTTTTAAGTGGCAAAACTGTCATCATAATGCCTATCACAGAGGTATTTATATATATACATTTTTTTAATTGAATCACGGAGAGATAAAGTTACAAAGCTTTCATGCTTGAGTTTCAGTCATACAATGATCGAACATCCATCCTTCCACCAGTGCACATTCTCCACCACCAATGTCTCCAGTATCCCCCCCATAACCCGCATCCCACCCCTCCCCCTGCCTCTATGGCAGACAATTTTCCTCATACTCTTGATCTACTTTTGGCATCATGGTTTGAAATATAGATACTGAGAAGCTATCATGTTTGGTCCTTTATCTACTTTCAGCACACATCTCCCATCCTGAGTGATCCCTCCAACCATCATGGTTTTGGCATCATGGTTTGCAATATAGATACTGAGAAGCTATCATATTTGGTCCTTTATCTACTTTCAGCACACATCTCCCATCCCGAGTGATCTCTCCAACCATCATTGACTTAATGATCCCTTCTCTATCCCAGCTGCCTTCTTCCCCAGCTCATGAGGCAGGCTTCCAACCATGGAGCAATCTTCCTGACCCTTGACAAAGATATTTAAAGAGAAATTAGGTCCTTAAGTATTTCTGAACAGATTCTGAACTAGGTGTGCTCTAAAAGCAAGGTATTATGCCGGAAAACAATCAAACCTTCTTTGGTCCTCACTTTTTCAGCCATCTCAGCCATGGGAACTAACCTAAGACCGAGGTGTTAGGTGAGGGAAGGAACATTGCGCATGGATGCACTGAGGCTACATACATCAGAGCGCGTCCAGGTCCTTAGCTGAGAACCAGGGAACCGAGGCTAACCGCCATGTGAGCAGGGCACTGCCAGAGCCTGGGTAGTTGGAGTCCCAAGGTCTTACCCACCTGCCCCAACCCTTCTCGCCTCCTGCATGGAGAAGTACCAGTTAATTTATTCCCTAAGCATCCCTGGAAAGGGAGAAGAATAATTCCTATTTCCTAGGACATTTAAAAGGATGAAACAAAGAAATGTTCCTATGTGAAGTAATAAAGAACTATTAATATTAACCTTGGTTTTGAGGCTTTTTTATTACTATTATTTGAAGGGAGAATATATGGGCCTCACCTGGCTGTGCTCAGGGGTTACTCCTGGCTCTGCGCTCAGGAAATTCTCCTGGTGTTGCTTGGGGATATGAGATGCTGGGGATTGAACCCAGGTCGGCCAGCCGCATGCAAAGCAAGTGCCATACCTGCTGTACTATGGCTCTGCAACATCACTGTTTTGATCACTGCCAGCTGTCTAGTAGGAATGGTGCGTTAGAATGCTAAAAGCAATTTTATTTTGGTTCCAGGGTTGAAATCCAGGACCTCATATATGCCTGACATGTGCTCTACCTTTGAGCTATGTTCCTGCTATAAAAACAATTAAAACCATTACAGTTAAAATAAAAATATGGGGGCAGGGAGATGCTTGTTGTGTTGGAGTATATGCTTTATGCTTTGCATGGGGAAACCCCAGGTCTCATTCTTGGCACCACATGGTATCCTAAGCACTGTGTCAGTAGTAGCCTTGGAGTACTGCCTATTTTGTACTGAAAAAAAAAATAAGTAAAAGAAAAATATCAGCACAAAATTTTAAAAAGGGGGGAGAGCCCTTGCCCAGCAAGCTTGAGGCTGGTAGGCTGAGATTCCATCCCCGCAGCCCTAATGCTGCCTGGATCCTCAAGCGTGATCCCAGGGGGTCTGCTGCTCAGGGTCCCTGGCACCACAGTGCCACTGTGTGCAAGCATCACAGTCAAGTGTGAAGTCTGGGGAGCACTGCCACCAAAGTGTGTTGTGAGCCCTGCAACTGAAGTGTGCACCCTCAGGAAGCACCCCCGCCGGGTGTGCTAGCCCCTCTCCCTGAAGAAGCAACAGGGAAGAATGAAAATGAAGAAATTCTTAAGGCTTTTTGCGCTCTGGGGAAGCCCACATTTTTCTCTTGAACATGTATTTCTCTTTCTCTCGTCTCACACTTCTCTTAAGTAAATGTCTTTCAAAATGATTTTGCCTCGCTTGAAAATTCAATAAATAAGAGAATAGTTTAATGTTCTTATAAAATAAAATGGTTCAATACACTTCAGTAGCAGTTGGAGCCATTATGTTTGAATGGTGAGGCGCAATCATTAATATTCATTATATTCATTACATTAATCATATTATCATTTGTTTATAATACCTTGAAGCATCAAGGAAATGCTCAGCACACTCTATCTTACTGATTGATCTGTTTTTGCTTTGTTCTGCTTGAGAGCCGTATTCACCAGTGCTCAGAGGCTGTTCCCAGCTTGGTGAGTGGGGATTGGAGGGCTGTGTTCCTAACTGTGCTCAGGGGACCATGTGGTACCAAGACTGAACCAGCTTCCTACATGCCAAGTATGTGCTCTGGCCCACTGAGCTCCCTTTCTGGCCTCAGTTGTTTTTTTTAGAGGATAGGAAAGAACAAGAGCTCTAGTTAACTAAAACACAGGTTTTGTCAAATACTTAAGTGGAATTATATTAAAAACCAATAGCCAACCAAATAAAGAAATGACCTTATTTGAAAACTAGGGATTTATCTCAATGGTGATTTGGGATATTATATACATATGGACTCTGGTTGCTTTTAGAAAAATACACTTAGACTACATTATAATCTCCTTGTAAGCCATTGCAGTTGTCTCATGTTTCAGATACACTGGCTAAAGAGTTCTAACATTTTACACAAGGATAAATTCAAAGGATAAGCCTTGCATGAGGCACCTTGCATGAGTACCATCCCCACACCACAGTCCCCTGAGCACTGCCAGGAGTGATCCCTGAGCACAGAGCCAAGAGTGGCCCCTGAAAACCAACGAGTGTGTGCCCAGCTCCCAAGAAAAGCAGTATAGCACTGTAGCACTGGCGTCCTATTGTTCATTGATTTGTTCGAGCGGGCACCAGTAACATCTTTATTGTGAGACTTGTTGTTACTGTTTTTGGCATATTGAATATGCCACGGGTAGCTTGCCAGGCTCTGCCGTGCGGCAGGATACTCTCAGTTAGCTTGCCAGGCTCTTCGAGAGGGAAGGAGGAATCGAACCAAGGTCAGCTGCATGCAAGGCAAACGCCCTACCTGCTGTGCTATTGCTCCAGTCCAAAAACCAAAAATACCTTACCCAGTAAGTTTCCAATTAGATGAATAGTATTAATGGAAGAGTATTGGGCAGATGCTTCTGCAGGCATAAGTCAGAGACTGAAGATGTTGGTGTAAGCGCACACACGCATACACACCCTATCACAGGACGTTTATCTCAAGAAAACATATTTTCAAGCTGTATCAGGGGCCCATCAGATGAGAAATGTAGACATCCTGAAGTGACTCCAGGATGAATTTTTCACAATGTGGAATTTTCTGCCACCCTGCCCTAGTGTGATTCTGAGGGAATCTTGGTTTTCCAAAGGCCTAGTGGCCTCTCCAGTTTGAGACCTGGAGTTTACTTTCAGTCTTAGTGATTTCCTCTGGCCCTCGTAGGCTACCTGCTGAGGTCTGTCAGCCCAGGCTCCCCCCACCGCTCCTCCAGTGAGGCTTTGGGTGGATGGGGGCTAGGCCTCTCCTCAGCTGTATCCCCTTCTCCCAGCAGACACCTCTCCATCACCGTGTGCTGACTAAGAGTTAGTGAGTACTCTTGGAGCGGTGCTCCTGCATTTCCTCAGCCACCAGGACTAGTACTGCCTGGAGTACCACAGCCCAGATGCCACAGCTGGCCCCATCTCTGCCTTCTCCTCTGCCCCTGTGGGGGGCAGACTGCTGCCTTCTTCTCCCTGGGGATACCAGACCTGGCCCGGGGGAGGAGCCAGCCAGGCCTTGCTTGAAGGCCACGGATCTGGCCGAGTGCGTGTGGATTGTTCTGAAGCAGTGTTTTCCCAAGGCTTGGCCGTGCTAATTAGTCCTTCCCCTCACGGTGTTAAAACCTTGGACTAGAAAATGAAATCAAGGGAGGAGGTGTGGAGGGCCCAGGGGATGGAAAGGAGTTAATAAGCCAAGCAAGGTCACCCATCTGCTGCTGCTGTCCGCACTCCTTATCAGTGACGCCACCCGCCCCAAGGTCTCTTCTTTTCATTAAAACAGTCGAGTTGCCTAAAATGATAAAATTAACTAAATTCTGGCCTTCTGCGTTAGACATAACAGAGCTCGCCTTGATAGGGAGGCTGCCCCTACGGGCCAGGTTTGGCGCTTCCCTGCAGCTCTGACACCATGGCAGAGGAGCCCCAAAGGCCTGTGGGGTGCCTCGGAGAGGGCGGCCACCTGGTTCTCTGTGGGTCCCGGCCCGGGTGCCAAGCAGATGGGCCTGTCTGCCAGGTTCTGTTTCCTGGGCAGGTGAGAGACAGGCCTGCTGGCTCCAGCTCTGACAAGGCTGTTACAAGATCTCTTCATTCCACACCTCTGTAGGGGAGAAGGGATGGACTTCTGGGTTATTGGGAGGCAGAGCTTTTGGGGGGAGCAGCGCCCGCAGGGTGCCCGCCAAGAGTTGTCACAGGGAAGCCTGGGCCAACCGTACTTGCTGGAGCTGGTGGACAAGGGCAGCCTAGGGACACATCACCCCTGCTCTGATGTAACGGGAATGGTGTGACCCTGGGCATGTCAGCCAGGCACAATTTCTTCAGCTGTGACTTGGGAAGCATGACCACAGCATCACAAAGTTGAAGGGAACTTGGCATTTAGGTCCTCCAGCTGCTTAGCAGCAAGCGAGACTCGGTATTTGGTTGTTCAGTCATTCCTAAACAAGCCCCTATATAAATACCAATGCAACTGGCCAAAGCACAGCAAAAACTGAAATTAGAGACAGCTAACATATAAATGTCTTCAGATTAAAAAAAAAAAGTATAATAAATGCTGCCACGCCACACACTTACCATTCTCCCCAGAGCTTAGTTGAGATATACTGACATGTAGCACTGAGCATGGCGGAAATGGACATCGAAATAGTTGGGTACATGTGTGTTGTAAAATGATGAATGATCACAATGGTTAGCAAGTACCTCCATTACATCACAGAACTACCTACCTCTGTATGCGTGTGAGTGTGTGAGTGTGTGTGTGTGTGTGTGTGTGTGGTGAGAACATTTAGACGTGTTCTCTTAGTGCCCATTGACTATGATCCCCACACTGTAGGTCTTTGTTTTTTTTCTTGCTGTGCTAGGATTGAACCTGAGTCTCATGCATAAAAGGCAAGTGTATTGCTGCTGAGCCACATTTCTCAGCCTCCAAACCTTCTGTCTTAAAACCAGAAATTTGTACTTTTTGATTGACATCTCTCTGTTTCTCTCATCCGCACGCTATACACCCAGACTCACTTGCCCTTTCACTCTATTGAATTTAACTTTGTTTTGATTTCACATATAAGTGACATCACACAGTATTTATCTTTCTCTGACTATTATTTCACATATTGTTATGGCCAATTATTTCATGTTCCCTTTATGTTGTCACCATAAACAAGATCTAGTCATTAAAAAAAGAAGGAAATTCATTTAAAAGTAATCTAACGGTACATTTTGGGAATCACGTTTAATTATTATCACTACAGCTGCCTCCCTCTGAATGAATCATGGCGTGAGAGTATTGTCCAAACATACCACATCTCTCTATAATCTTTGCTATCGTCAGCCTTATGACCATAAATGTTCTTGATCATACTTGTGGGACACATGCATCCTCAGTCCTGTCATCCTTTGCAACACTTTGCTTACAGTTCTGGTGAAAATACAGAAGATACAATTTATTTACTTATTTTTGGGTTTTGGACCATACAAGCGGTGCTCTGGGCTTATATATCCAGTACTTCACTCAAGGATGACTCCTGGTGAGGGTTGGGAGAGTGCTGGGGATCAAACCCAACTATCTCTCTGGCCTAGAAGTCTCATTTAAAAAATCTGTTTTGGGGGCTGGAGTGATAGTACAGTGGGTAGGGCATTTGCCTTGCGTGTGGCTGACCCGGGTTTGGTTCCCAGCATCCCACATGGTTCCCTGAGCACTGCCAGGAGTAATTCCTGAATGCACGAGCCAGGAGTGACCCCTGTGCATCACCTGGTGTGACCCCAAAACAAAACAAAACAAAACAAAACAAAACAAAACTCTGTTTTCCTTAAAGGGAGCATAATTATAACTGTTTAGCAGAACTGGAGATCTGTCACTTATACAGTAAGATAGATGCATGTGTATGTTCATACGTCTCACAAACTAAGTGCTACTCTGTGCTAGATATTGCTAGGGGCATTTGGAAGGCATCAACAAATGAAGCAGTAAAGCCAGACACAATCTCTGTCTCCTTGGTGCCGAGCCAGCAGAGCAAGACAGACACACATAACACAGACAGCGAGGATATTGCACTGCATGTTGGAGAGAGAGAAGTGCCATGGGAAATGGGGGAAGACCTTGACGCACCCCGGGCTTCCTAATATATGTTTGCGATTTCCAGCATGGCACAGAATGGTCAAGGACACCTTCTACTGGGGCCGAGTGGAATTCAAATGGATCAAGATTTTCTTGCTTGCTGGCAAGGCCTGTGGACTCTCACCAAGCCAGCCTCCCTCCTCAGGAAAATGGTCTCGCTGCCAGACTCTGCTTAAAATGTGTCACCTACGGAGGAGGACAAGGACATTGCTACTTGTGGATGGTGACGTGATGCTGTTGTCATGTATGGACGAGAGCTGTCAGAACAGCAACAGTTGTCAGCAACCCCTGGGAGCTGTGATTATTATTTATACCATCTAAGCCTATGTTTTGTAATCTTAATTCAGGACATTGTGCATCTTTCTTCTTTCCTTTCCTTTTCTTCTTGTCTTTTGTCTTTCTTCCCCTTTCATTTTCCCTTTTCTTCCCTTCCCTTTCCTCCTTCCACTCCATTTCCCTCCCCTTCCCTCACATCCCCTTTCGACCCCTCCACCCCCCCCCCCCGCCAAGACATGCTTAGGATACTTGTGGGACTCTCCCTGTAACTCACAATCTGGCCGTCTGTTTGATGAGAGGACCCAAGGATGTGTTGCTCCTCTAGCCCCGAGGTGTTGGGATTACCCAGATCACTCCAGGGGTGCTCCAGGCCTCCAGGGTTGCACTGCACCTAGTGACTTTTGGAGAACCCATGGTACACTGGGAATCAATCCAGTACTTGTTGCATGCAAGGTGTGTGCCTCAATCCCAGTCTTATCTCTCTGGCCTTTCCAATTTTTTCTTTAATAGTTTTTTATTCCACAGGTCTGTAGGGATGCTAAGTCTCCAAGCCAAGCAGGCAGCTTGGTTAGGCTCTGGATTTAGTTCTGCCAGCAATAGGGAGGTTGTGGGCAGGGGAGAGGACTGGGTTCAGGGATTCATGAGAGCAGGGAGGGAAAGCAGGCTCAGTGGGAGAAAGCAGGTGGGCAGCAGAGGGTGTGGGGAAGGGGAAGGCCAGGCCCAGGCTGCCTTCTCCAAAGGGGCAAGTGACTTAGAGCAGTTAACGAATATGGAGGGAGGGGAAGACAGTGAGGGGAGGAGGAGCCAGGGAGTCTGTTAGGAAGAATTTGATGAGACTGATGATGGTGAGTGATGAAGATGTCAGTGAGGACTCTGGCCAAATGGAACTGTCTTTGAGCAGGTCTGTTGGGCTATGTCTAGCTGGGGCCTAAGATGTGGATGTTGTCAACTTATTAGGTAACCAGGAATTTAACCTGCATAAGAACAGGATACAGCTTCCAGAACTCAGCCGTGTTCAGCATTCATGGCAGAACTGGAGCAGAGGGTGGGAAGCATAGGTATGTGTCTAAGGACAAGAGTAGATTTGTTTTGCTTGTGGATTTGGGGCCACATGTGACAGTGCCCAGGACTTCCTCCTGCCTCTGGGATCATTACTGGTAGGTCTCAGAAACCCATCTGGGTAGCCGGACTACATGCAAGGAAAGCATCCTCCTGCTCTACTAACTCTTCAGTCCTGTAGAAGATGTGCTAAGTGGACCTTGACACTGGTGTTCAGGCTGTGGCTGATAGCCACCTGGCACAACTGCAGCTGAGAAGGCCAAAGATCTAGGACCTCATGCTCCGGCAGGGGGTCTCAGAGGTAAAATGAACTCTGAATGGGCTATAAGTCCACAAGGGGAATTTAGAAAAAAAAAAAAAAAGAGCACAAGCCAGAAAGCACAAATGAACCCCTCACTCCCATTGGGATGGACAAAAAGAGCTTGTTTCCTTGATCTGTGGGCAGAGGTGGTAGGAGGTGGCCAGAGCAGCGAAAGTCTGTGAAAACCTGGAAGGCAGAGAGATGGGGCCTGGCAGGAGGCAGGAGGCAGCCCTAATGAGCCCGATCACATCTCTGCTAGGTTTTCTCATCTCACTCAGCATAAGACCTAAGGCCTGTAGACCCAAACTGTGACACATTTTCCCCAGGTGCTCATCAGGCAGATCAGGCCCTATAATACCCCAAGACTGTGCCATGCCTGGTTGGAGTGCCTGAGTGCTTTTCTGACAGATTTGCCTGTATCTACTCATTCACCCCTGTTTGGATGGATAGTCACTTAGATGTTACCCCAACTATCCTACTGAAAACAGCAACGTCTTCCCCAGTGTTGATCTCCCCCTTTCCCTCTTTTCTGTTTATCTTGTCTTCTGAGTACTTGCCATCATCTTACCCACTGTAGTACAGGTGTGATGACTATCTGACAGGTGCGTGTTGGTCCCTTAAGGGTGAGCTCTTTGACTGTTTGGTTCACTGCTCTGTTCTCATGCCTAGGACTGTGCCTGTATAGAGAAAGCAACCAAGAAATCGGTGTTGAGTTAATAAATGCATCAAAAAGTGATTGAGTGAATTCATTGGTCCTCGGGGGATCCAGGAAACAGGAGGAGGCAGTGGAAGGCACCAGAGAGTGAAGTGTGTGTCCGAGTATCAATGCCTTGGTTTGGTACAGAAGGGTTGAGCCAATGCAGTTCAAACACATGGAATCTTAGAGAGAGCCACACACATAAAAATACATGGAATTGTAGGGGAGAAACTCTGTCAAGAGAACAAAAAGCAACTCTGAAAGGGGAACTGGAATATACACTCACCTCAAAAATGCACCCCAAAAAATTCTTTGTACACGAGAGCATGATTTCAGTTGCCAGCTCTGAAAGTTGCCTGTGGGAAGCGATGGTGTGAGGGATTCTGAAGAGCACAAAGCACCTTCCTGACATGCAGGGAATATGCTTGTGCCTCTGGAATCTTGATTTCCCAACAAGTTGCTCTGTGTGTGTGTGTGTGTGTGTATCGCCCTCCAGATGCAGGTTAACTACAAGGAAATATAGCATGCAGAGGATCTATAACAAGAGGTAGGTGTGTGTGTGTGTGTGTGTGTGTGTGACTGTGTGTATGAGAGTGTGTGTGTGAGTGTGTGTGTGTATTGTTGGGGGGTTAGCGTGCACGAAAGTGGTGGTGGTGGAACGCAGGAGAAGGGAAGGTGTTTGGATGTGTCTCCTACCCTGTTCCCACAATATCTTACTTTGTGTGTCCTACCAGTCTTTGACAACTGATGAACATGAGGTGTCTTCTCTGGGCATTACCTAGGTTACCCAGGTGCACCAAGCAAACTTTGCCTGCAATGTACAGATGGGGCCCATCTGTTGATTATGTCAAACCTGTTCTATTGGGACAGATATTCTCTGTCTTGAATTGTTACTGCTTGCCCAGTGGATTACAAATTTTTTAACAATGGGTACCAAGTCTTAAGTGATCTTACTATTCTTCTTGACCTCAACACAATTTCTGGCACCTTCTAGAAGCTTAATAGATACCTGTGGAATTGACCGCCCACTTTAGCTACAGGGACAACTGCTTTCTTGTTAACATAGAAACTGGCTCCCCTCCCCACCCTCAAGTGGAATTAATATACCTCGGAGGAGGAAAATACAGGTCTGCAGTGGAAAACAACATGTATTAGGTGGGGGCTCCCACAACAATAAAGCTTTTGCTTCGCCCTCCAGATGCAGGTTAACTACAAGGAAATACAGCATGCAGAGGATCTATAACAAGGTGATCTTTAGACTTTTTTTTCCTTTTGCCCCAACCCTGAGCTGTAGCACTTAAATAATCCTGGTTTCCGGAGAGCAGACTACTGTAATGATAATCCAGGAAGTAAATTGCCCTTTGAAAAGCAAGGAAGAAACCAATTCGACTAAGTATTTATTTATATTTAATGCTCCAGGGCTTCTGTTTCCAGCTTTGAAGAGTTCCTGGCAAACGCTCCTTGAAGTCATTAATCCTAGGGCCAAATCTAAATGTCTTGCAGGCTGCTTCTGGCCCCTGGGACCTGGCACACTGTGTTTATGACCCATGGGCTTTCCAGAAATACAGGAATAAGGGGAAGAGGGCTGGGCAGAGAAGGGGAGACTGAGGAGCAGAGAGAATACTGACTCTGTGCTGAAATCTTTGGCCAGAAATGAAATCTCTAGAATTGACTGATTTGGCTTCCTTTCTTTCTTTTCTTTCTTTCTTTCTTTCTTTCTTTCTTTCTTTCTTTCTTTCTTTCTTTCTTTCTTTCTTTCTTTCTTTCTTTCTTTCTTTCTTTCTTTCTTTCTTTCTTTCTTTCTTTCTTCTTCTTTCTTTCTTTCTTTCTTTCTTTCTTTCTCTCTTTCTTTCTCTCTCTCTCTTTCTCTCTCTCTCTCTTTCTTTCTTTCTTTCTTTCTCTCTCTCTCTCTCTTTCTTTCTCTCTTTCTTTCTTTCTTTCTTTCTTTCTTTCTTTCTTTCTTTCTTTCTTTCTTTCTTTCTTTCTTTCTCTCTTTCTTTCTCTCTTTCTTTCTCTCTTTCTTTCTCTCTCTCTCTTTCTTCTTTCTTTCTTTCTTTCTTCTTTCTCTTTCTTTCTTTCTTTCTTTCTTTCTTTCTTTCTTTCTTTCTTGTCTTTCATTCTTTCTTTCTTTCTTTCTTTCTTTCTCTCTCTCTCTCTCTTTCTTTCTTCTTTCTTTCTTTCTCTCTTCTCTCTTCTTTCTCCCTCCCTCCCTCTTCCCTTCTTCCTTCCCTCCCTCCTTCCTTCCTTCCTTCCTTCCTTCCTTCCTTCCTTCCTTCCTTCCTTCCTTCCTTCCTTCCTTCCTTCCTTCCTTCCTTCCTTCCTTCCTTCCTTCCTTCCTTCTCTCTTTTTCTCTTTCTTGCTGGGCATCTACCCATTGTATTTTGACTCCATCTTACTCAGCTCAAGTCAGCAGGAGATTCCTGTTGACTGGTATCATTCTGATCTACCTCAGTGAACTGGTTCCAAATGCACCTTCAGGGGCTAGAGAGGTAAAAGCGCTTGCTCTGCATGTGGCTGACCTGGATTCGATTCCAGACATCCTATATAGTACTCTGAGCACTGCCAGAAGTAATTTCTGAGTGCAGTCAGGAGTAACTCCAGAGCATTGCCAGGTATGGACCCTAAACCAAAACCAACTAAACAAAAAAACAAACTCAAATGCTGCTGCTGCCACTGCTGCTGCTTCTGCTACTTCTTCTGCTTCTTCTGCTCTGATTCTTCTTCAGGGTGAGGGTGGTGGGGATAATGTTTAAGCAGTAATAGAAGCTACAAATGAAAACTTTAAAAAATCAGCATGATTTCTCTTCTGCCTTCTACATCTTATTTATGAATATGTACATTCAAGGATATAAGCAAAATTTATTCTCTACATACTGTCAGATAATCTCTTTCCTCAATTAATACTATTTTATTTTAGATCAATAAGTAATCAATAACTATGCAAGAGCCTCTTTGGCAGGGGTAGGGGAAATTGTAGAGTATACTCTTATTCAATAGCACTGAAATGTATTTAACCAGTTCCCTTATTTGGTGATTTAAGCATCAAATTTCTAAGATTTGTATAGTATAGTATAGTATAGTATAGTATAGTATAGTATAGTATAGTATAGTATAGTATAGTATAGTATAGAATAGTACAGTACAGTACAGTACAGTATAGTATAGTATAGTATAGTACAGTACAGTACAGTACAGTACAGTACAGTACAGTACAGTACAGTATAGTATAGTATAGTATAGTATAGTATAGTATAGTATAGTATAGTATAGTATAGTATAGTGGTTAGGGCACTTGCCTTGTACGTGGCCAACCTAGATTTGATCCCCAGCAATCTGTATGGTTCCCTCAGACTACCAGGAGTGATCCCTGAGCACAGGGCCAGAAATAAGCCCTGAGCACTGTCAGACATTGCCCATGCCCCTTCCTCCCACCCCACTCCTCCACCGCCAGAGTCAAATTTCCTTGCCAGGGCTGCTGTAACAAAGTATTGTAGAATGGGTGCCAATTGCAGAAGAGATGTATTTCCTCATTGGGGGTCATGGTCTAAGACTATCAAGTCCAGAGGGATGAATGACTCAACAGGCTGGAGCACATGCTTCACCTGCCTGATTCAGTCTCCAACACTACATTGTCTCTCATGCACTTAAGGGAGCAACTTTTAAGCAGGCCCTGAGCACTGCTGGGCATGACCCCAAAACCAAAATGAAAAGTAATGATCCCGATCAATTCTGAAGTCTAACAGGATATCCATACATAAATTTGGGGGGGACACAACTGAACCTTTAGTAATAGCTAATATTTTAGAAAAGTTACTATGAATCAGGAACTGTGTTCCTTCTGTTTTGTGAATGGCAATGTCATCATTTTTATAGCTGTGTAGTATTCCATTATGTATATATACCACATCTTTTTTTTTAATCTATTCATCTGTCCATAGGCACTTTGGTTGTTTCCATATTTTATTTATTGTAATAATAAATACGGGTAATAAATACTGTATGGATATAATTTTTGTAGTATTGCTTTCTTTTGTAGTATTATGTAAAGTACCATAAGAAACCAATAAAGGAACGCAAAAGTTTAATCTATGTATGTTTTAACTGCTTATTACTATATCAATTAAAAATAACATACAGATTAAACACATAGTTTCTAATTACAGCTTACTTCTACCTAAAGTATGCTCCATTTTAGACTTTTAGATTTTTGCTATTTCATGCTTTAGTATTTCTTACTATTTACCTCTTGATAAGAGAGTCTCTTGCCCACATGCCTGGCTGTTTTCCTCGGGGCCCCTTGGAGGGGATGGGCTCCAGCTTCCCTCCCCACCCGGAGCAGAGCTCCCGGCAGCCGAAGACCACCGGAACCTAGCTACAGCCATGCTCGAGGCCCCTCTCCACATGTTCGAACAGGTCTCACACATAAAGGTAGCGGCAGAGGAACCCAGGTGTGTATAATCCCATCAACGGCCAACATCCAGAGAGAGACTTAAAAGCAAGCTCTCAGAAGCACGTGGCCACTTTGCGGCTACGCCATATCCTGTACCCTACTTCTCCCTCTGGGAGAAACTGGCAAGCTTCTGAGTCTCCTGCCCACATGGGACAGCCTTGCAAGCTTCCCATGGTGTATTCATATGCTAAATCCAGTAACAAGCTGGATCTCATTCCCCTGACCCTGGAAGAACCCCCAGTGTGACACCGTTGGGAGGGCCAAGTGGAGAGAGACTTCTAAGATCTCAGGGAAAGGACAAAATGAGACGTTAGTGAGCCCGCTCGAGATATTGATGATTAACGGGATTATTTTGTGATCGTGATCGTGAGTATTGCTTTCATATCTTTCAGATAGATAACCCAAAATGGGATTATTTGATTAGTTTATTTTTAGCTTCTTGAGGGAGCTCCATACCGTTTTCTAATTTTGGTTTGGTTTCCCCAGTTTACTTTTTTTCCAAATAGTTCATGAAGATTCCTTTTTCTTTATACCCTTGCCAACAAGTGCTGTCAAGTCTTTCTGATGTAAGCCATTTTCATAGGTGTGAGGTGGCATATCTGAATGATTTTGATTTTCATTTCTTTCATGATCATTGATCATGTCTCTTGGCTATCTGTATGTTCTCTTTGAAGATCGGTGCATTCAAATCTTGCTATTTAAAAAATATGTTGGGTTGTTTAGGGGTCATAGCAATAGTACAGCGGGTAGTGCACTTGCCTTACAAGCACCCCTTATTGTCCCCAAGGGTGTGCCACAACTGATCGCTGAATACAGAGCCAGGAGGGAGCCCTGAGCACCTCTGGTTATAGCCTAAAAACCAAAACAAAAATAAAAATTGGATTGTTTGTTTTCTTGTTGAGTTGCATGTGTTCTTCATCTATCTTGGCTATTAACCCTTTGCCAAATGTATGATATGAGATATCACCACTCATTCAGTAGACTGTCTTTTTGATCTCTTTTCTTTTGCTGTATGAAGGCTTTTCAGTTTGACATAATCCCAATTGCTAATCTTCAGTTTCATTTCTCTCACGATGGGGAAGTCAAGTCCCCTGAGACACCTGGCACTGAAGTCATAGAATATTTCACCCAACTTGTCTTTGATGCACATTATAATTTCTGACCTTATATTTAGGTCTTTGATTAATTTTGAATTAATTTTTTTGTATATGGTATATGGGTAAAAGAGTGCTCTGTTTCATTCTTTTGTCTACACTTGTCCTGTTTTCCCAACACTATATGTTTATATTTTTCTCTCTGTTTAAGATCTTGGTCCTTTTGTCATATATTGTCAGAGTGTGTGTGTTGTTTGTGTGTGTGTGTGAATTTATTCCGTTAGTCTGAATACCTATATTCCAACATCATACTATTTTCTTTGTTTTTATTTTGTAACAACACAAGTTGAAGTCAGGAAGTATGCTGTCTCCTTTGTTTTTCTCCCACAGGAGTGCTTTAGTTATTTGTTGTCTTTAAGATTGCATAGATATTGGGAGAAAGGGACTCTCCTACACTGCTGGTGGGAATGCCGACTGGTTCAGCCCTTTTGGAGAACAACATGGTCGCTTCTCAAAAAATTAGAAATTGAGGGGCTGGAGTGAAAGCACAGCGAGTAGGGCGTTTGCCTTGCACGCGGCCGACCCGGGTTTGAATTCCAGCATCCCATATGGTCCCCTGAGCACCACCAAGATTAGTAATTCCTGAGTGCAGAGCCAGGAGTAACCCCTGTGCATCGCAGGGTGTGAACCAAAAAGTAAAAAAAAAAAAAAAAATTACAAATTGAGCTCCCATTTGACCTAGCAATACCACTTCTGTGAATATATCTCGAGAGGCAAAAAAGTATAGTTGAAATGACATCTGCACTTCTGTGTTCATCACAGCAATGTTAACAATAGCCAGAATTGGGAAAAACACCCAAGTGTCCGAGAACAGATGACTGGTTAAAGAAACTTTGGTACATCTACACAATGGAATACTATGCAGCGGTCAGAAAAGAAGTCATGAACTTTGCATATAAGTGAATCAACATGGAAAGTATCATGCTAAGTGAAATGAGTCAGAAAGAGAGAGACAGACATAGAAGAATTGCACTCATCTGCGGAATATAAAACAACAGAATGAGAGACTAACATCCAAGAATAGTAGAAATAAGTACCAGGAGGTTTGCTTCATGGCCTGGAAGCCCGCCTCACATGCTGGGGGAAAAGGCAGTTCAGATAGAGAAGGGATCACCAACTAAAGTGTGTTTGGAGGACCTGCTCAGGATGGGAGAGGCGTGCTGAAAGCAGACTATAGATTGAACACGATGGCCACCCAATACTTCCATTGTAAACCACAACACCCAAAAGGAGAGAGAGAACAAAAGGGAATGCCCTGCCACAGAGGTAGGGGGGTGGGGGGCCTGGGATGGGGGGTGGGAGGGATGCCGGCGTCATCAGTGGAGGAGAACGGGCATTGGTGGAGGGATGGGTACTCAAGCATTGTATGACTGAAACACAAGCCCGAAAATATGTAAATCTGTAACTGTACCCTCACGGTGATTCATTAATAATAATAAAAAATATTGCATAGATATCTTAATATTTTTTGTTCTATTTCTTTAAAACTATCACTGGAAGTTTGGTTGCAATAGGATTAAATCTAAATATTTCTTTTGGTTAAATGAACTTTCTGACTATATTAATTTTCCTCATCTAAAACACAGAATATTTTTCCAACTCCTAGTATCTAATTTATATTTCTCAACAGTGCCATGTAGTTTTTGGTACATAGTTTTTTTCACCTTCTGTGTTAAATTTATTCCAACTTTTTAAAGGAGAGGGCAGGGGACCTTCCCATACTGCTTGGATCCTGGGAGCCCTTCCTGGTGGTGTGTTGTTGCTCCAAGACCGCTAGGGGCAGTGCTGTTTGGATGCAAATGTAAATAGATGGCTTTCTTAATTTCTTCTTTTGTTATTTGCATATGAGAATGCAACAGATTTTTAAAAAAATTTTATTGAATCACCATGTGGAAAGTTACAAAGTTCTCAGGTTTATGTCTCAGTTATACAATATTTAAACACCCATCCCTTCACCAGTGCCCATATTCCACCACCAAAAACCCCAGTATACTCCCCTCCCCCGCTCCCCTACCTCCAACTGTATAACTGATGAATTTCACTTCATTTTCTCTTTACCTTGATTACGTTCCATATTTCAACACAAAACTCACTATTGTTGTTGGAGTTTCCCCCCAAGAAAGACAGCCCTACTACCAAGGAGGCATTTGATAATTAGTTTTCCATTGAAAGATTGTATGTTTTCACTTTTTAGAAAAGGCTGCACGGCCGCATAAGCAGCCGTGCGGTTCAGAGCTGTCCTAGTCCCGCATCCCGGAGCCATGTTAGTTGCTGCTCAGTGTCACCAGGGCTGCATCTGGAGAAGGTGTGCTGGCTGTACCTCCTCCATCTGGATCCCCGGTGTTGCTGGCCCGGTCTTGGATCCAGAGCATTCTCCGGCCGCGTTGCTCACCAGAATGCCCGGCTTCTTCTCTGTTGAATGTGGCAAGATGGCACTGAGGGTGGGTCGAGGGCATGACTTCCGGCGGCTGAAGCCACCTGGAGGCTGGGCTGGCGCCCCCCCCCCCTCTGCGGTTCGGAGCTGTCCCAGTCCCACATCCCGGAGCCGTGTTAGTTGCTGCTCAGAGTCGCCGGAGCTTCATCTGGAGAAGGTGTGCTGGCTGTACCTCCTCCGTCTGGATCCCTGGTGTTGCTGGCCTGGTCTCGGGTCCGGAGGAGAATGCAACGGATTTTTAGGTATTGATTTTGTAGCAAGTCATTTTGTTGTGTTTATATGTTATTTTGACAAATTTTTAGTGGAGATTTTAGAGTTTCCTGTGTGTGTGTCTGTGTTTGTGTGTGTCTGTGTCTGTGTCTGTGTAATATCATTAACAAATAGTGATAGTTTCACTTATTTTTTCATTTTGATTCGTCTTATTTACATTTCTTATCTTTTTATTTTTGAGGAGGAGAGGGACATACCCACCTGTGCTCAGGTGCCATTCATAGTAGTGCTCAGGGAACCGTATGCTGTGCCAAGGACTTGTATGCAAGGCAAGTGCCTTACCCTCTGTACAATATCTCTGCTCTCCTCCGTTATTTTAGGCTCTTCCCCAGTGATGCTTGGGGACCCAGAGACCACTCCCATGTAACATGGGCTGGCAGTGCTTAAGGCCAGGTTCTGGTGCTGTTGGCAGGAATGGAGGCCGTGGAGAAAGAGGAAACTGAAGTTCTGGGGTTGAAACTGAGGCCAAGTGCATATAAGGCATATGTTCTACTCCTTTGACTTATCTTCCATCTCTTGTCTTCCCTTCCCCCCCAAATTATGTCTTTGCGGTTGGAGCAATAGTACAGTGTAGGACACTTGTCTTGCATGTGGTCAACATGGGTTTGAATCCTGGCATTCCATCCCAGAGCACTGCCAGGAGTAATACCTGAACAAAGAGCCAGAAGTAACCCCTGAGCAACTCTGAGTGTGGCTCCCCAAAATGAAAAACTAAGAACAACAAAAAGCACTGCATCTTTGGGAGAGAAGACTTTTTAATGGTAGTAAGGTTCACCTTGTGAACTTTAAAAAATCATTTGTGCTCTTTGCATCCTAGAATGTTTATCTAAACTAAGGCCCTCAGAGATTTTCGCTTAGTGAAAATAAATTTATTTTTCTTTAAGAAATACCAATGACAACACAGTATGTTTAAATTTTTGTTTATTTCTTTAACTGGTATTTTCACAAAGAGGTATTCTCAAGTTAACAGATTCAGTCATTCTTGATGCTGTATACAATGATAGATGAACACATAACACTTATCAAGTGTTATAAGGAGTTCACTTATCAATTTCAGATAATCAAAATGATTTTCTGTCACTGTGACTGTCATCCCATTGCACATCAATTTGCTCCAGTGGGTACCAGTAACGTCTCCATTGTGAGACTTGTTGTTACTATTTTTGGCATATCAAATACGCCAGGGGTAGCTTGCCAGGCTCTGTCATGCAGGCGAGATACTCTCGGTAGCTTGCCGGGCTCTCTGAGAGGGGCAGAGAAATCGAACCCGGGTTGGCTGCATGCAAGGCAAATGCCCTACCACTGTGCTATCGCTCCAGCCAACTATTAAAACCAGCAATTAGTAATGAGTATTTTATTGGTTCTAAAGAAAAACAGTTATCTCAACATTGCTTTCACTTGGGAAGAGAAATAGCATGCCATAATTTCCAGTATGAATGCTCATCTCTATCAATAATCTGAAAATTAAATTATCTAAAATTTCTTTTCCTCCAAAATTCAAACTCTCCCATTTTGGGTGAATGCACCACTGATATGGTTGAAATTGGTTTTGCTAGGAGAGACAACATAACTATCAAGGCTTGAGTTGAGATTTCAAAGCTTACTACATCCTTTAGTACCTACAGAAACTTGAGAAAGCCTATGTATCTTTTAAATGCTTCCCAGAGTGAAAGTGCCTAGTTTCTATTAACCTGGGTCCTCGTGAAGATAGATACTTAAAAACTAATTTATTATTTTTAAAAAATGAATCACTGTGAGGTACAGTTACAGACTTACAAACTTTCATGCTTATGTTTCAGTCATAAAATGATCGAGCACCCATCCCTCCACCAGTGCCCATTCTCCACTCAGAGATTTTTTTTTTTAATGTTGTCTTCTAGACATTGTATAATTTTGGATTTTAGGCTTAGGTCTATCATCTTCTTTTTAAGTTATGGTGCATGGTTTGGGTTGTTTTGGGTTTTGCATGTGGATGTTTTGACTCTATTGAAACATAGAGGTGTCTCCTTAATGAATCCATAAGGAAGGGAATTCGTTCTACTGGAGCCCAGGAGGGGTCTGAGGGAGCTGCTGAGAGCTCACCAGTGTTTCTCTTACTAACTGAAGAATCCTGGGAGTGAAGATGCCCACAGAGCACCTTCCAGGGGCCAGTTAAAGATAACACCTGCTAGTAAGCAATGTTTGGGGCTTAAGGGGCCAGTGTGAGATCTAGAGGCAGCCTGAAGGTGTGAATGTCTTGGCTCTCCAAAATCATGTGTTGGTTTCAGGGGCCCCATGATCAGGTGTTTAGAACAAATCTCATGAAAGATACAGTCAAACACTCCAGAATGGTGCAGCAGGAGGTGGGAGGGAAACCTTGTCTGTAGGTAGCCAATAATGCCCCGGGGTGCAATCTCTGTGCTCCCCAATGTCCTGTGCAGATCTACTGCTTCATCGTTCAGATAAGAAACCTCAGGCTGAGAGAAGCTGGGCACTTGCTTTGGGTCATGCAATAAGTGAGCCCCTCTGGGCTGCTTTTATTTCCTTTTGTGGGGGTGAGAACTCCTAGCACTTCTCAGAGGGCCATGCGGTGCCAGAGTTTGAATCCGGGGTAGTTCACATGCCAGGTCTTTGCTTTACCTCTTAAACAGCACCCCAGAAGTTTTGTTTCTTACTACCTTGTGATGGCCCTGGCCCTCCATTTCTCCAAGTTCAGCGACTCCACCTGATCACATCCACGCTGCATTTCCCATTCTCCTCCTGCCCTCACCTCAGGCTGAGCTGCTTTAGGGCTGGGTCTCTATGCTTGCCCCCCCCTGGGGCAAGCTGCCTTGTCACCCAAACAAAGCAACCAGGACTGCCCTCCACATACCTCTCCTTCACGTGCTGTGTTAAATATGTCACTAAGCTCATTAGAGTCTACTTTCAGAAGCATGAGGGTGGGGTGGGGGGCTTCCCTGGGGGGTGCTCATGGCTTATTTCTAACTCTGTGCTCAGGGGGAGCTCAGGCTTTGGTGATCAAGGGACCATAAGTGGTGCTGGCCACAACCAAAGCAAGTGCCTTCACCTTGAACACCTCATTCACACGCATCTTCCTTTCTATCTCTTTCCCATACTTGCTTGATTCCGAAAGTGAAAATGAATCTAAACAACAATGAGCTATCACCTCCTATCCGTGAGAGTGGCTTTCTTCCAAAACACAGGAGATTGAGAGTGTTGGGAGGAGGTGGAGAGATGGGGACACTTGTATTCTGTTGAGAGGAATGTACATTAATGCAGTGATATAGGAAACAGTATGAAAACCCTCAAAATTAGAAATCCAGTAAGTTCCAATGATTTCACTTCTTGATACTTCGTCATCATCATCATCATCCCATTGATCATCGAATTTCTTCAGCAGTCTCAGTAACATCTCCATTCATCCTAGCCCTGAGGTTTTAGAAGTCTCTCTTTACTTGTTCTTTCCAATGGTGCTGCATTGGAGGCTCTTTCAGGGTCAGAGGAATGAGACCCATCATTGTTACTGGTTTTGGCATATGAATATGCCACGGAGAGTTTGCAAGACTCTCCCAGGTGGGCAGGAAACTCTCGGTAGCTTGCCAGGTTCTCCCAGAGGGAGAACTAGGCTAGAAGATGTCGTGTTTCCTGGAGCTTGGTTTTACAGTCTCTGGATGTTGGCTGTTGGTGGGATTACACGGCGCCAGGGGCAGTCCCTGGGTGTGACTGCCTAGCTACTGGAAAATGGGGGATCTGGGTGGAAGAGTCTCAGTTCTGATCTGAGCAGGCTTGGAGATCTCAGCCCTGGGTCCCAGACACGTGGGTTCTTCTGCCGGTTCCTTCATGCGTGAGGCTCATCCGAATGTGTGGAGAGGGGCCTTGAGCATGGCTGTGGCTGGGCTCTGGAGGTCTTCAGTACTTACTTTCTCTAGGTACTTACTTTCCAAAATATAAACACTCTAGTTTAAAGAGATAAATCCATCCAAAGGCTGGAGCGATAGCACAGTGGGTAGGATATTTGTGTTGCACGATTCCTCCGCCCCTCTTGGAGAGCCCATCAAGCTACCAAGAGTATCTCACCCACACGACAGAGCCTGGCAAGCTCCCCATGGTGTATTCGATATGCCAAAAACAGTAGTAACAACAAGTCTCACAATGGAGATGTTACTGGTGCCTGCTCGAGCAAATCGATGAGCAACAGGGTGACAGTGACAGTGAAATGCACCCAAGGTTTCACTGTTGGTGGGAATGTCGACTGGTCCAGCCTTTCTGGAAAACAATATGGTCAGTCCTTCAAAAACTAGAAATTGAGCTTCCATATGACCCTGCAATGCCACTTCTGGGAATATATCCTGAGGTTGCAAAAAAGCACAGTAGAAATAACACCTGTACCTATATGTTCATTGCAGCATTGTTCACAATAGCTAAAATCTGGAAACAACCCAAGTGCCCTAAAACAGATGACTGGTTAAAGAAACTTTGGTACATGTACACAATGGAATACTATGCAGCTGTTAGGAGAGATGAAGTCATGAAATTTGCTTATAAATGGATAGACATGGAGAGTATCATGCTAAGTGAAATGAGTCAGAAAGAGAGGGACAGACATAGAAGGACTGCATTCATCTGTGGCGTATAGAATTATATCACATGAGGCTGACACCCAAGGACAGTGGATACAAGGGCCAGGAGGATTGCTCCATAACTGGAAGACTGCTTCATGAGTGGAGGAGAGAAGGCAGATGGAGATAGAGAAGGAATCACTAAGAAAATGATGACTGGAGGAACGAGTTGGGATGGGAAATGCATGCCAAAAGTAGATAATGGACCAAACATGATGACCTCTCAGTGTCTGTGTTGCAAGCCATAATGCCCAAAAGTAGAGAGAGATTATGGGGAATATTGTCTGCCATGGAGACAAAGGGAAGGTGGGAAAGGGGGGGTATACCCAGGATATCGGTGGTGGGGGATGTGCACTGGTGGAGGGATGGGTGTTTGATCATTGTGAGATTGTAGCCCAAACATGAAAGCTTGTAACTATCTCACGGTGATTCAATAAAATAAAATAAAATTTTAAAAACTACACTATAGAACTGGAAACAACCTAAATGTTCATTGTCCATGTTAGTTCAGTAAGTCATATGGAGAAGCATGGGGCAGAGAGATAGATTAATGCTAGGGATGTGATTTCATGAGGTCCCCCTAGCCTTGAGGACCCCCAGCAACACAGAGGTGGCCTGAGCAATCCTCCAAATTCTGACCAGTACTGAAAGCTCAGTTCTTGTGCTCAATTACCTACCTGGTGAGTTAAGAATAGCTGGTGAGTCTCTTGGGCCTCCTGAGAACTGCTTGGGAGCCCCCCATCACCCTGCAGTGGAGGTGGGCGTGGGATACAGGGAAAACAAAGGCCATATGATTTCACTCACATATTGTAGGTAGGGAGTACACATTGATGAAGTGTATAAAACAAAGTACACTTTTGGAATATAAGACTATTAGTGACTACTGCAAATGAGGGGGTAAGGGAAAGGGTGAATGACTAGTTAAAGGGATGGTGAAGGATCAGCAGGACCTTTGATGCCGAACTTAAAGTAGCACAGACAAATGTTGATTTTTACTGATGCACCTTAAATGTGCATATTATTATAACATAATATTGGTTCAATTTAAAATATGAGAAAGAGGAGAGATAGTACAGTGGGTGTGGTGCTTGCCTTGCCTGCAGCTGACCTGAGTTCAGTTGCTGGTTGGCATCCCATATGGTCCCCTGAGCACCACTAGGAGTGAATATTGAACACAAAACCAGGAGTAATCCCTGAGCATTGCCAGGTGTGCCCCCACTCAAGAGACACACACACACACACACACACACACACACACACAGAGAGAGAGAGAGAGAGAGAGAGAGAGAGAGAGAGAGAGAGAGAGAGAGGGCTGAAGAGAAAGGTAGGGTAGGAAGTGGGTATGGAGTTTGTCTTGTATGCTGCTAATCTGGATTTAGTCCCTGGGACCCCTATGATCCTCCAAACATCGCCAGAGTGATCCGTGAGCGCAGAGCCAGCAGTAAGTCCTGAGTACTGCTGGGTGTGGCCCCGAAACCAAAACCAAACCAACAAACATGAGAAAGAAAATCAGTCTCCATTATCTAGATGCTATAACCTCCTCCCTCCGGATCTACCTTCTTAGCCTTCATTCACGGAGCCACCACCTACGGAGTTGCCAAAGTGATCTGCCCAGAAGACAGTCTTAATAATGTCACTTTTCAGTTGAAAACCCTTTTATATTTTCCACTTGGCTCCCTGATAAAGATCAGACTTCATTCAGCTTGGCACTGTGCTCTTCACGTGGGCTGTGGCCACACACCCCGCTGCCCCTTGTACTTCAGCCATAAAGGTTTCTTATTATAGGTCTGCTCTTTCTCTCCAGGGACAGCAACCCCACTGTAACAATTTGTTGACACACCTGTCTAAGTACTAGACTGCTAAGTACTTGAGGACAGGGACTATGTCGCCAGCTACAACCTAGCACACAAGGCCTGGTATGAAGTCACTATGGTCATTCATTCAATAAACATTTGTTTAGTGCCTGCCATCATGTGTTGAAGCATGACTATTAGAATGTCGTGTTGTCCATTTGCCAGAGACTCCCACTGATTGGAAGCCAAAGACTAGGAATACTAGGTTCTAGGGCCTTGGAGGCATTTCCAACAGTGAAGGGGAGCTGTCAGTTAAATTCAAACTGTTGGTGAGAATAGTCTGACTTATGTTTGAAGGTGCATTTTGCTTTCTGGAAAATGCGGTAGATCAAGTGATAGACTCTGGGAGGCTGCTTTGGGAGATGAATGAAGAGATAAAAGCTTAGAAAAGCTGCCCAGTTCAGTGCTTTTTAGCATAGGTCTGCTGGTCTCCTCCCATGCTGTGCCCTCACACCTGATGTTTCAGTCTCTAGAACCTTCCAGTTTCCCCAGAACTTTGCACACACTGGCCTGCATCCTGCTTTTGTATGTGTCAACTCTATAGATGCAAGGTGTGCCCGGATTCCCTGGACCAGTGGCTGGTTCTGCTGGTGACAGTGCATGTGCATGTTTACGTGTTTTTGTTTTTGTGCTTTTGTGTATATAGTGAGTATATAGCATATGTAATATGTTTGTGTTAGTGCTTATGTGTACATATTTTATGCCTCTGTATTTTTATGTGTGATCTTATGTATATGTGTGTACATATGCAGTGTATATACACATGCTGTAAATATGTGTGTGTTTGTGCGTGTGTGTGTGTGTGTGTGTGTGTGTGTGTATGGATGCGCATGCCCATTTTTGTCCTCCTTGAGCCCACTTCAACATCTCTTTCTCCAAGGAGTTTCCCGACTCCTCTGGAAAAATCAGCCGCTCATTCTCTACCTCTTACAGGATGTTCCCATTGATACCATAATCAGTCTTTGTGGAACCTGGCAGCCTGGGTGCCTCCAGGACAGGGACTGTCATTCTTTTTCTCTACAGATGCCTCCACCCTAGTACGATGCTCAGCACAGAGTGTGCCTGGATAGAAATGAGGATGTCAGTGTTCAGACTGGAGCGATAGCACAGTAGGTAGGACGTTTGCCTTGCACACAGCTGACCTGGGTTTGTTTGATTCCTTTGTCCCTCTCAGAGAGCCCGACAAGCTACCGAGGGTATCCCGCTTGCATGGAGTTTGGGCCTGGGTTTTTTTCCCAGCACTACATAAAACAAAACTCAAATCAATATAAAACACTCTGTGATGTCCAAGTCGGGGTGTCTACATTAACAAAAATCTCACTGTGGGGGTGCGGAGGGCTCCCAAATGGTGTTCAAGAGATCTAGGGGCCCCACTGGCAGTACTTGGCCAATTGGGCCATTGGTTGAGTACAAGGGTCAGAGGATGAGCTACTGTCCAGGCCCTACTCTGCTGGGGATATCTGGGTCACCTCAGCAGTGCTGGGCTCCAGGTATGTCCCCAGTGGTGCTCAGGGAACTTGTGGGACTGGGAATCAAGCTTGGGTGGGGCATATGCCTGTCAGAGCTCCTACCTGCAGTACTGTGTCTCTTTTCTGGCAATGGCATCTCTTCCTCAGAAAGGAAGAGGAGGGAAGGCTGAGTAGGAGCTGCATACTCAGCACTAGTCCCCAGCCCCCATCCTATTCTTGGGCCCATTTTCATTGCTTTCCACCAAAACCTCTGCAAAGCTCACTGAGTCAGGTGATCCGTACCATAAATCGCAAAACCCAAAATGCAGTGAAGTCAAGCATGTGTCCAGGGACAGGGATGGTGTGTTACGGGCAGGTTGTTTCCATGCTACTAATGTCCACTCTGACCCCTCAGTCAGCTGGGGGACACAGGTATCCCACGGGGCATTCCTCGGACAGGGCTCAGAGAGAATGGTGGCTAAGCACCGACTCATGTGGGAATTGAATTACTTAGATGCTCTTTGACATATCTTGATTTACCACCCACGGGAACCCCCCTAAGTAGACTCTATCTTCTCAGCCCAGACTCCAGTGGGACCCAGGAAAGGCTTCAGCATGCAGGCAAAGTAGAGCACGTGGGAACAGGTTCTCGGCCCGGCGCTCACCTGGAGGCACAGCCCTGCTCCTCTGGCTGGGAATGTGCGCGTGGAGGCTGCTGTTTGCTCAGCAATAACCTTCCTGAAGCACATGTCTGTTGGTGAGAACTCAGCCCGAAAAAGTCAACAGAAGGCTCTGGGCTGATTCTGCAGAAGCACCAGGCTGCTGGCACCCTTCATGTAGACCCAGGACATCACGTCCTTGAATTAGCCACTGCTGGGAGCAGGGTGTGCGGCCTCCGATGTTTTGTTCACTGAGGAGATTTCCTGGGAATCAGCCTTTGGCTCACCCAGGATGGTCTGTGGGGATCACTCCCCGAGTGTTTCCTGGCAGTTCTGGGGGAATAAACCCGGGTGTCATGCAAGCTCTTAGCTGCTGAGCTCTCTCTCCCTGGCCTTGTGCAGACTCTCTGGAGGTGAGAGTTATAAGCTGTTTCTAAAGCAGCCTCCTCTGCACCAGGATGAAACTTCCTGAGACTGAAGCCCAAAGGCACATTTGGAAGTTGTTTTCTTTCTCTGGGCTCAAGAGAGTTGTTGCGCTACCAGTTGGTGTTCAGGGTTCACTCCTGATGAGACTGGGGGACCATAGTTATTCCAGGGATTGAACCTGGAATCAGCTGTCACAGTATGCAAAGGCAAACACCTTTCCTGCTACACTATCCCTCTGGCCCTCAAAAGCACATTTGAATGGCTGAGTGGACAAGCAGGGTCTGAGTTCAGGCTGGCTGAGGAAGCACACGGTCAGGGGCTAGTGAGGGTATTTATTAGAACAGGAATGCAAAGATTAACTTCAGGTTTAAATCACCCTAACTGATGACTTTATGTTTTTATTATTTACCCGGTAAAAATTTCCCTTAGGAAAAAAAAGTGAAACCAACAAGGAGGAAGCTTGATGTTCCCAGGTGCTAGGTTCTACTTGGTGTGGTGCTTGGAGGGCAGGTTAGTCGATTTGAAATGTCTGGGCTCTGCGCTACTCTCTGACCAGGGAAGGCCTCCAGGCATGCAGGGCATGTGGACCTGGGCCCAGGAGAGGGTCTGTGTGGCGGAAAGTTCCAAGTCAGAGGGAAGTTGTAGCCCTACAAGGTAATTCTCCCAGCCTGCAGATGACAAAGGTTGCATTTACACCTGGCCAGGAGGTTTAATCATCTACCATTTCCAAACACAGCAGGCTAACAACCGGCTAGGCTGAAAATCATAAATTAAAAAAAAAAAAAAAAGACCAACAAGAGACAGTCCAAGGGGGAAGAGGAAAGAAGTAGGGGAGTGCCCATGTTTCAGGGAACTGTGGGTGAGGAACCCCAATGTGAAGAATCCTGGATGCAAATTATAGATGGGACCCAGAGGTGGGGAGTTTTAGGATAGAGGAGTCATAGGTAAGTGTCCCTCACAGGGACCCCAAATGGAGGGCCTTGAATAAGGGTCCTTGGACACAGAGGCGACTTTGTCAAGGGCACAAGTTAAGGGGACTAGTGGTCAACTCTCTCTGTAGAGTGGTCATGTCAAAGTTTCAGGCGTGCAAACCAAAATGATGATGAATGTATGAGAGAGATGGGACTTGAGGGCATCCAGGGGGTGGTGAGTGCCTGTTAATTTTTCACACATTGCTTTGAATGCACGGAAAGAGACCCACAGGTCCTCACTGATGAATAGGATCTTCACAATAAAGTTTTTACTACAGAGGCCAGAGCAATCTTTTAGGTAATTAGCAATAAATATTATTGGATGTCTGCTGTATACACAACCTGCTGGGCAATGCAGGGAACGTGGCAGAATTGGACCCAGGCTCTCCTCCCAATAAATTTGCCCTCTTGATAGGGACAAGACTTACATGTAAATAGATAACTAATAACTCAAGATAACATATGTCAAATGCCAAGTGAGCTTCATTGTAGAACAAGTGTATTGTATTTATGTCTTATCTCTCCTACTTACTCCATGAAGACAGAAACCATATCTGTTTTGCTTCCCATAATATCCCTCTGCCCATGTCTGTCTTCATCAGAGCTAAGCCTTACTAGAGGTTTCTTATGGCTCAGGCAACATTATAGAACCTTTCTAGGCACCGACTCCTTGAAGTTTAGAAATATGGGTAATCATATAGATACCACCACCTGTCCTCTTTTCTCTTTTCTTTTCTTTTCTTTTCTTTTCTTTTCTTTTCTTTTCTTTTCTTTTCTTTTCTTTTCTTTTCTTTTCTTTTCTTTTCTTTTCTTTTCTTTTCTTTTCTTTCCTTTCCTTTTCTCTTCTTTCTTCTCTTCTCTTTTCTTCTCTTCTCTTTTCTTTTTTTTCTTATCTTCTCTTTCTCTCTCTCTCTTTCTCTCTCTCTCTATCTCTCTTTTTCCTTTGGGCCACATCCAGCTGTGCTCAGGGATTGCTCCTGACTCTGTAGTCAGGGGTCACCCCTGGCAGCCTTTGGTGGGGAACATACTCAGTGCTTGGGCCAGTAGTGTGGAAAGTAAGTGCCTTAACTCCTATTCCCCTCCTAGTCATAACCACCCTATTTTTAAGATGAGAAAAGTGACATTAAGCAAATGTGAAAAAACAAGTCTATTTTTGCCTGCTTTAGCATCAGACCCTTGCTGGGGTCTGGGAGGCTTGTCCCTTCTCTCTCAGGCTGTGCTTAATGCAGGGAATGGCAAAACATGTTTGTGGGGAGTATGAAGGTTCCAGCTAAGGTTCTAGGACCTTGTCTTGGACTCCTTCACTGCATCTTTACAAAATGTCATGGAGAAAGCTATTGTGAGGCTCAGAGGGGCCATAGACACCCTCTTACAGGCTGCCAAGGAATGCTGCCTGATTCTGTCCCTGTCCCAAGGCGCTGACTTGATCTGGGACGAATCCTTGGAATTCCAAGGACTAGAGCAGGGAAGGAAGTCTTTCCAAGAGAGTAGTGTATCCACTGGTTCTGAAGAGGGCGGTGGATCCTGATAAGCAGGGAATGTGGGGCAGAGAAAGTAATGGTGCCGGAGAAGCACAGGGCTGGAGCCAAGGGAATGTTGGGTGGGAGCTAATGTAGACAGCAGCTGGGATGGCAACAAAGGCCAGAAGACAAATTGTCCGACTACTAGCAAAGAAGGGGAAAACCCACAGAAATAAACTGGCTGCAGTTTTCCTGCTAAATGTTTGTGAACCTCTAGCTGAATTGAGATATTCAATAAACCTGACATGCCTTTAATTTCTTCAAGCTAGAGCTCTTCTGAACAATAGAACGTCTTTAATCAAGGCCACTGGAAAGCCACACAAAAAATGTTTTCTGTGGCATAGGAAAATGAGAAGAAAGAATGTAGGAAGGAAAGGAGGAAGGAAAGGAGAGAAGGATTGAGGGATGAAGAGAGAAAGAAAAAAGAGAAGAGAGAAAGAGGAAGGAGGGAAGGAGAAAAGGAAGGAAGGAAGGAAGGAAGGAAGGAAGGAAGGAAGGAAGGAAGGAAGGAAGGAAGGAAGGAAGGAAGGAAGGAGGGAGGGAGAGAGTTGGGAAGGGAGGGAGGGAGGAAGGATGAGAGAAAAAGGAAGAGAGAGAGAAGAAGAGAGGAAGGAAAGAAGAAAGAAAGAAAAGAGAGAGTTGGGGAGGGAAGAAGGGAGGAAGAGAAAAGGAAGAGAGAAGAAGAGAGGAAGGAAAGAAGGAAGAAAGGAAGGAGAAAGGAAGAGAGGGAGGAAGAGAGGGAGGAAGAGAGGGAGGAAGGAAGGAAGGAAGGAAGGAAGGAAGGAAGGAAGGAAGGAAGGGAGGGAGGGAGGGAGGAAGGAAGGAAAGGAAGGAAGGAAGGAAAAGGGGAGGGAGGGAGGGAGGGAGGGAGGAAGGAAGGAAGGAAAAGGGGAGGGAGGGAGGGAGGGAGGAAGGAAGGAAGGAAGGAAGGAAGGAAGGAAGGAAGGAAGGAAGGAAGGAAGGAAGGAAGGAAGGAAGGAAGGAAGGAAGGGGGCTGGAGTAATACTACAGCAGATAGAGCACTTGTCTCTCATGTGACGAACCTGAGTTCTATCCCCAGCATCCCATATGGTCACCCAAGCTCTGCCAGGAGTGATCCATGAGCACAGCTGTTTGTGGCTCAACAAACCAAACCAGCCAACAAACAAAAAATAGATTCTGAACAGTTGTGCTCCTTTGCTGAAAGGAACACACTGATGATGGTGGTGCTTGCAGATGCTGGTGGAAGATAGACATAATACAGTACAGAGACAGGATTCAGGGCAGGACCCATCTGATGACCTTGCTTCTCTGTTTGCGTGCTTATAGAGGCATAATCTGCACTTACACCCTCATCTCTCACCTTGTCTGCTCTAGCCAAGCCAGGATTTGCGTCTGGAAGAGAGAGGTAGCACAGGGGAGAGGAGACAGATAAATAAAGACAGACTTGCTTTGTGTTGGTATTCATACTTTACAAGGCTACACCCAGCAGGGTTCAGGGACTCCACTCCCAGTGATGCTCTGCCTGGTCCAGTGGCTGTGTGTGTGTGTGTGTGTGTGTGTGTGTGTGTGTGTGTGTGTGTGCACATGCATACGTGCTCAGGATAGATCTGACACATGGCAGTCAGGCGCTTTACCACTTCACCTATGTCCCAGCCTGTTTTTAGATTTTTTTTTTAAGATAAGTGCTTTTGATATTTGGAAAAAAAATTAAATTAGGTCATATTAGGAGGTCAGGAATAGCTCAGAAGTAGTTCCTGCTTAGCAAGCATGAGGCTGTGCATTTCACATTTGGCATCTCCTCATATGGAGTGGACCCTGGTGGCCCTGATGCTGGTGGCCACAGTGCTCTCTGCCACACCTAATACAGAGAGGACACTGTATGTGCAAAGATCACAACTAAAGTGTGTGACCCCCACCTCAGCATCACAACCCAATGTGTGCAAATCACAAGCCCCCTCACGATAGAAAAGGGAAGGAAGGGAACATGAATAAATAAGTAAACAGAACACTTTAAAAGTAAGTAGCTTACATGGGGCTGGAGTGATAGCACAGCGGGTAGGGCGTTTGCCTTGCATGCGGCCGACCGGGGTTTGATTCCCAGCATCCGATATGGTCCCCCGAGCACCGCCAGGAGTAATTCCTGAGTGCATGAGCCAGGAGTAACCCCTGTGCATTGCTGGGTGTGACCCAAAAAGCAAAAAAAAAAAAAAAAGTAAGTAGCCTACAACTTATTTTATTTTATTACAACTTAATTTAACTTCACTAATCTTGCAACGTGTACTTCAACTCAATGTATGCAGAATGCCGACCTTGAGAGTAAAAGCATGGCTATTTAAATTCTCATTTCATATATCTCTTGTGGTTTTTGAGGGGAGGGGCTTCCCGAGTGGTACTCAGGTCTGGGGATGCCATAGACAATCCTTGGCCAACTCTGCTGCTGGTTCAGCAAGGGCTTCTTGGGCCCTGCAGTGCTGGGGGCTCCCAGGGCCACCCCAGCTATACTTGGGGCTCCTGTGGTGATGGAGTCAGTTACTGGATTGGGCACCTGCCCAGTGTGGCCCTCACCACTGTTCTTTCTTCCTGCACCTTTTCATTTTTCTTCTCATTCTGAAATCATTTGGCGGGGGAAGGTGATGGGGGTGGGGAGACACAACTAGCTCTTTGAATCACTAAAATTATGAAACAATTCCCTGGAGCTCTTGGAGAATCTTCTTGCCTTTCTTCTAAGCCTCATAAATGTAAAATCTGAAACGTATCTGGAGTGACTCATGTATAGTGGAGGAGCAGACTCCTGCAAGCATGTTTGGGATTTTCTTCAAAACTGCGTGCGCCTTCCAAATGGATATTTTAAAAGCTTTGATTCATCAAGCTAGCCTTCTTGTTTTCCTGTCCTCTGCTGAGATTCAGACCGAGTTGGCCACCCACTGATATGAATCTGTAAATAGACTAAATCCTCCCTTTGAACACGCTGGTCCCTCACTTGCTATCTTATGAAAATGTTTGGGAGATGACAACATCAGAGGAGCTCGGCGGAGACCAGCGAGTCTGCCCTTCGCAGAGGAGGCCTGCAAGGCAATAGGTTTTTTGGAAAAGAAAGAGGACACCAGGGAACCCCAGCGCACCAACATGCTGGCACAGACTTTCAGATCCTTGTGTATGTGTGCTGTTATGTGCTTGTGTGCGCATGCACGCGTGTGTGCGTGTGTACACGTGTGTTTGTGCAGTGTGGGATGGCTTGTGTACATGTTTGTGTTATGAGTGTGTGCTGTGGTATATGTATAGCGATGTGATATGTGTGATGGGATATGTGTGTGGTTGTGTGTGATATCATGGGGTGTGTAGTGTTAGAGTGTAAGATAGGGGTATGTGTGATGCGGCTGTTGGATACATAGGTATGTATATAGGGTATGAGGTGTTTATACGTCATGAGGTGGTATGTGTGTCCTGTATGCTGTTGTGGTGTGGGGGAGTGTGATGGAGGTGGAGTGTGTGTATGTGTGATATGTGTGGTGTGTGTGGTTGTGTGGGGGGGGAGGTGAGTACGGTGTGGTATAATGTGGAGTAGGTGCAGTGTATGTATGTGTGGTGGGTGGTGAGTGAGTTGATTGGGGGGAGAGGTGTGGTATGGGTGGAGTGTATGTATGTGTGGTGAGTTACTGGTTGTGTGTGAATGTGTGGTGCATATAATGTGGTATGATGTGTGGTATGGGCACAGTACATTTGTGCACATGCAGTGAAGTGTGCATGTGCGTGTGCGTGTGTGTGTGTGCGCGTGTGTGCTGGTAATGAAGATGTGATTCTATAGAGGTCTGTATTTCCAGCTACCTCAGTGCCTATGGCAGGAAGTAGGGATGAGCATTGCCGGGTGTGACCCAAAAAGCAAAAAAAAAAAAAAAAAAAAAAAGAAAACATTATTAAAACTCACTCAGCTCTTCTTTGTGTTGCCTACCCTCTCCTTGTTTTTCATCTTTTCTCTCAAATCTTTATTTCACTCTTTTCCTTGGACTGGAGCAATAGCACTGCAGGCCTTGCATGCAACCCACCCGGGTTCGATTCCTCCATCCCTCTCCGAGAGCCCAGCAAGCTACTGAGAGTATCCGGCCTACACAGCAGAGCCTGGCAAGCTACCCGGTGTATTCAATATGCCAAAGACAGTAACAACAAGTCTCACAATGGAGACGTTACTGGTGCCCACTCAAGCAAATCAATAAACAACGGGATGACAGTGCTACAGTGCTACTCTTTTCCTTTAAATTGATCCTTTTCACTCTTACCATTTTTTCTCCTAAACTTTTCCCTCCTATTTCCTGATTTTTATTCCCCCTACCTCCATTTCCCTTAATTCTACTAATTAAGCTTCTTCCTTCCTTATCCATTTCTTTCTCAGTACTCTCCCCAGGAGCTGTAAGCCTGAGAACTTGAACTTGACCCAGAGCACAGCCAGAAGCCTCAATTAGACTCTATATCATGTTTCTTTCAAATAAGCCTGCCAGCAAGAGACTTGTCAGATTCATGTAGTACATGTGCCAGGGTCTCTGCTTTTGTTCTGAATTCTGAGTTCACATTGTGATTTGAATCAGTGCTGGTCAAATGGAAATGATTTTAGTTTTTGGTAAGATGGCAAAGAGCAAAGGAATGAAACGGTGACCTGGCACTGATAGAGAGGCTTGTTGGAGATGAGCAGTTGTCTTCCTTCCACTCTTCAGGCTGACTTGTATTCTTATGACCTAGTATTTCTATTTTGCACAAAACTTAGGAAGTAGTTTGCAAAAGATGTTGTAGCTGGGGTGGGGGTGGGGCAGAGAGCGCCAAGGTGGGTAGTGTGCTGGCCTTGCATGTAGCCATCTGGAGTTCAACCCTGTGTCCTATCTGATCCCCTGAGCCCCACTGTGAGTGATCCCTAAATGCAGAGTCAGAAGTAAGCCCTGAACATCTTTAGGTATGACTCCAAAATAAAAAAGATGTCAGTGAGTCAGTCTTGCCTTATATGTGTGAAGCTCTGGATTTGATTCTTGGCATAGTAAAACCCAACCATCCCCCTCAAAAAGTCGAGGGACACAGAACAATAGTACACTGGGTAGGGCATTTGTCTTGCATGTGGCCAACTCAGGTTTGATCCCTGGCACCCTATATGATCTTCCATGCCAACAGTGATCTTTGAGCGCAGAGCCAGGAGTGAGCCTTAAGACTTGCTGGGTGTTTTACCACTCAAAATCCTAGAAGGAAAAAACCCCACACAATCAAATAGAAGTCACAAGTGCAGAAAACTTACTGAGAGCATTAGTTTTCCTGTTCAAGACCTGTTTTTCCCTCCCTAGCTATTCTTCCCAAATCCATTGTTTTCTTTGACTCTCAGTTTTGTCTTCCAAGTGTAATTAAGAAGTGTCTTCCTTAAATGCGATGTCTCCTTTTCTTTAAGGTATGTTCGGTTTTCGTGGCTGAGGAGATAGTACATGAGTTAAGACTCTTGACTTGCATGCAAATGATTCTGGTATGACATGGTCCCCTGAACACCACCAAGAGCAACTTCTGAGCACAGAACCAGGATAGCTCCTAAGCACCACTTGGCATGATCCCAAATCCTCCTCTCCTCGTAAAGAACTATTCACATTATTAGCAGAATAGATTTTTCAGCAGGCCTCCTGCCATAGAAAACTAAGGACTCAGACCCTCTCTTCATTCTGAACTCACTCTACTCATTTCATTGACTATAGTATGACACCTTTTAAAGTTTTGAGGATGGGGCTGGAGTGATAACACAGTGGGTAGGGCGTTTGCCTTGCACGCAGCTGACCCGGGTTCGATTCCCAGCATCCCATATGGTCCCCTGAGCACCTCCAGGAGTAATTCCTGGGTGCAGAGCCAGGAGTAACCCTTGAGCATCACCAGGTGAGACCCAAAAATAAGCAAAAAAAAAAAAAAGTTGTGGGGATCTCTGTTGTATCACACTGTAGTTAATCTGCTTCAGTTGAAAAATGTTTTGGGGGCTGGAGCGATAGCACAGCGGGTAGGGCGTTTGTCTTGCACGCGGCTGACCCGGGTTCGATCCCCAGCATCCCATATGGTCCCCTGAGCACCGCCAGGAGTAATTCCTGAGTGCAGAGCCAGGAGTAACCCCTGTGCATCGCCAGGTGTGACCCCCCCCAAAAAAAAGCAAAAAAAGAAAAATGTTTTGGGTATCAGATCATACAACTCTAGGAAAATATCTTTAAAATTTGTAAAGCTCTTTTGTCTGGCTGACAAGGTTGACTAAGTTTTATAAAGTATTGACAGTATTTTATTTTATTAAAAATTTTTACACTGTACCCGGGTTTGATTCCCAGCATCCCATATGGTCCCCTGAGCACCGCCAGGAGTGATTCCTGAGTGCATGAGCCAGGAGTAACCCCTGTGCTTCGCCAGGTGTGACCCAAAAAACAAAACAACAACAACAACAACAAAACTTTTACACTGTAGTTTAGGCAACATGGTTATACTGGTGTTAACATTCATGGTTTTGATGTACAAAGTTTTGCACCTTCATATCACCAAAGTGCCCAAGACCCTCTACTATAAAGTATAAGATTCTCTCTCTCTCTCTCTCTCTCTCTCTCTCTCTCTCTCTCTCTCTCCCTGTCTCTCTCAGTCTCTCTCTCACACACACACTCTCTGGAGAGAGAGAGAGAGAGAGAGAGAGAGAGAGAGAGAGAGAGAGAGAGAGAGAGAGAGAGAGAGAGAGAGAGTGTGTGTGTGTGTGTGTGTGTTCCTAGGGATCAAGCCCAGGGCCTTTTAAATGCAAGTAAATGCTCTACCCCTGAGCCACCTCCTTGGTCCTGACAGAGTAATTTTAAAGCCATGCCTTTACTTTGATCTTTTCTTAAAACCACTCTGAGAATCTTTAGCCAACTGGAAAGGCTTGAAGGTGAACAATGATTTTGTTTGAAAAATCCATCAAATACTGAAGAACTCTTCTTTCCCCTCTGATTTATCACAAGACGTGACATGATTTATTAAACAAGACATGCATTCTATCATGGAGCTACAGTTCATTACATGCATTTTATATCTTCCAAGTTATCTCAGGAAAAACTAGGAAGCTCTGGAACTTTGTGCCAAGAGTTCTGTCACTAGACGGCTAGACTAGATGGTCTTTAGTATAGTCAAATCAGCAATGGTTTCCTTATTTCTCCAGTTTCTGTCCTCCACTTGGTTCTAAAGCCAATACTTCTTGTTTTGGGTTATTTTTAGTAGCACCTACTTCTACCTCCAACTCCTCTATCAGTTGTTTATTGATACACAATTCCTCCCCACCCCATCTGCCAAAGTGATTTCTTTCCATTACAACCTTCCATTTACTTGCCGTTCTGTGAGTGAGAAATTTACACTGGGCTCAGTTGGTGAGTTGTTGGATTGGTTTCACCTGGAGTTACACCCATGACCACAGTCAGATTCAAGTAGCTTAGATTGGCTGATTTTAGGGCCTCAACCTGGGACTGGTGTTGGCTAGTATCAGGCTCATCCTGTCCAAATGGTCTGTCATACTCAAAGAGGTTCATCTGGGCTTCCTCAGAAGGGGAGCATTGCAAAAGGACAAGAGTAGAAGCTGTAAGACCTCTCAAGGTTTAGACCCAAGAAAACATACAACATCATTTCTGCTACATCTGTTGGTCAAAGTAATTCACAAGGCTGGTAAGATTCAAGGAACCAGGGAACATGCTTCATCTTTCAATGAAGAAGTGGCAAAATCTTATAAAGGAGAGTCTGAACTGTATGGAGGGGGTCACCTCAGTCACTCTTGCAATCAGTCACAACAATTTTGGATGTAATGTTAAAAGCCTAGTTTTCCTGTGACAGTTCAACACATCACATGGAACATTATTCCTGCTCATGTTTATTATACTACGGAACTTCTCCCCTATCTCCTTGATTTACTAATCTATTGGTTACCTTGGTGAAAAGTCTGCAGGTATCAACTTAAAGTTCTCACATCTTTTGTTCCTCTCCCATTCCACAGATCTCATTCAAAGCTAATAAAGAGGTAAGGCCTTGCCGCAGAAAATTCTCTCAGGTTCTCCCATTTTTCATAAGTCTTCAAACATGCATTACTATTCAACTTCCTGGGAATTTTATTTTAGTGTCTTATGTGTCAGTCATTCCCAACATCCTGGCATCCCTTATATAGTGCCTAGGCTATAGCTAAGTGAGAAAGTAAGCCAAGCCATTCGAAATTCTTCAGTGCCTCTCCTATTTGGGCTAGAATGGGAATAAAATGCTGTATTTAAATGTGGCTTCAGGGGCTGGAGCAATAGTACAGTGGGTAGGGTGTTTGCCTTGCATGCGGCCGACCCGGGTTCGATTCCCAGTATCTCATATGGTCCTCTGAGCACCGCCAGGGAGATTCCTGAGTGCAGAGTCAGGAGTAACCCCTGTGCATTGCCAGGTGTGACCCATAAAGCAAAAAAAAAAAAAAAAAAAAAAAAAAAGTGGCTTCAGCATTATAGATAGAATTAACCAGATTTTAGTAAACCTGGTGTGTGCTCTGAAGTCTATTTTCTGGAATCAGCTAGAAAATTTGAGCTTCACAGGGGAACAATGCAAAACCCTTCTTTGGCTATACATAAAGCTCTTTTGTCATTTTCCTCCAAAGAGAAAAGAAAAACAAAACAACCAACACTTACTGACTAATATAATAGGGCCTTAAGAATGTTGAAACTTTCTAAGTACATGGTCTGTCCTTGGTCCACATTCCCAGCTGCTTTTTGTGAGCTAAATATCTGTTTAGTCCCAAGAGAAACAAGCAAAAGGAAATGCGAAAGGAACCTTTTTTAACATTGACCTTCACAAACATTTTAGCTTCTTTAGTTCAACCTCTTTTTATTAAGAATAAATAATAACCACCAGACACCCTGATGCTGCAGAGGCCACAGAGTGCAAACAACCAAGAAGTAGACCCCATGTGCCATTTTTCCAAGTCACAATCACACAATTATGCCAAGCAAAGCAATTTGATTCCCCAGAGGTGTGAATTAGCAGTGAGCATTTTTTGGAGGCCCTGGCCCTTGTAGAAAGCAATGCCAAGTCATGGCACTGACAACATTGACTAAAATCAAATCTGGTACCAACGTTCTTATTGTGCAACATTGGGCCAGTTGCCTGACTTCTGTTTCTTCATTTGTAAAAGTGCCTTTTTCCTCTTTGGATTATGGTGAGGATTGAATGATCTGAGATATGCAAAAGTATTTGAAGAATTAGTTAGGAATAAGTAGAAAAATTGAAAAGTCTCTGATAGGTCTGTCTCTATAGTGAGGATGTTAATGGACTGTAGCACTGTCGTCCCATTGTTCATCGATTTGCTCAAGCGGGGTACCAGTAACGTCTCCATTGTGAGACTTGTTGTTACTGTTTTTGGCATATCAAATACGCCATGGGTAGCTTGCCAGACTCTGCCGTGCGGGTGGGGTACTCTTGGTAGCTTGCCGGGCTCTCTGAGAGGGATGGAGGAATCAAACCCAGGTCGGCCACGTGCAAGGCAAATGCCCTACCTGCTGTGCTATCGCTCCAGTCCGAGGATGTTAATACATTAAAACATTATGTGAATGTGAAAAGGTAAAAAGATGACACGATGAAAGGAGTTTTGTTTCTTAGGGCTGGAGCTATAGCATATCGGGTAGGTACGGCATTTGCCTTGCATGCGGCCAACCTGGGTTTGATTCCTCTGCCCCTCTCAGAGAGCCCAGCAAGCTACCAAACGTATCCTGCCCACACGGCAGAGCCTGGCAAGCTATCTATGGCATATTCGATATGCCAAAAACAGTAACAACAAGTTTCACAATGGAGACATGACTGCTGCCCACTCGAGCAAATCAATGAACAACAGGACGACAGTGCTGCAATAAGCTTTTTCACTGAGAAAAACTATTTTCTGTGACTTAAAATGAAACTTAATGTATAATGATCACAAAGTAGTCTGCACAATGAGTAGTGTTTTAGGGCCATCTGAGGAAAGAATTCCTCTGAGTATTTCCTGTCCTGAAGTGAATATTCCATCCTTACCCAGTCTTCCCCAGGAAATGCTGTTACTCAGTATTAAAATGCACAAGCAGGTTTTACTTTCCTCTTCCTTGAAATGGGTGTGGGATTTAATGAAAGGATTAGAAGAGGCAAAGAAAGAATTTAAGTTTAGTAAAAATTGTTGCTATTGTTCTTATAAATGGTTTCTCCTATCCCCAGATGTTGTTAATCAGACTTAAGCTGCATGAAAATGGAAATTTTATCTTTCCTCTTTTCAGGCCCTTACAATAGTCATTTGTGATCATCAGCTATTGAGAGTTGTTGATAATAGAATGATGATTGATAATGGAAAATTGGGAATAGCTTTGGAAGACCAAATAAAGAGCAAGGGAAATAAATCTGGAACATACCAGAAGATCCATTCTGAGGCCAAAAGGGAAATGGAAGTATAGAGGAAGCCTGTGTTTTACAGATCTAAAAAATTTTTTGGTTGAGAGCCCCAGATTTGATCAAAGGGAGTTATTTGTTACCTGATTCACATTGCTACTAAAATATTATCCCCAGATATTATTTTTAAGCCATTTTTTAAGATCCTGATTTTTTAAACTTTCTGTGAAAAATAATTGGTGTTAATAACTTAACTGGTTTTTCAAAAAGAAGCAAATTATTCATGACTTTGCCATTGAGTTGCTGGGCAAGTTCTCTTGGGTCCTAGTTTCATTATTACAAAAATCCTAAGGTTATGGTGAAGGTCTTCTCTCTTCCTGGGTGCTTAGGAAAGGTCTTCAATGCAACTGGTTCCAGCTGGTCCAGTTGCATTGAAGACCTTTCTAGTACACCCACCACTCTACTAGAAAGGAAACCAAACAGTCAAGAAGAGGAATTTCCTTTCAACAAATATCTTGTAATTATGCTGATTTTTAAGCCAGGTAATCAGTCTAAAAGCAAATCCTATCTCAATGGAATTTATAAAAGGATTAGGAAATGGAGAAAAAGGAAGCATGCTAGCAAGCCTATTTGGTTTGCTTTAAATCCATTTCCTTTTTTATCCTTTACTACTTTTTAACTGAATAGGGTGGAGGGTGCACCCAAGTCCCCAAGTTTTCTTGTCTGTATATAATTTCCTCAGTTTCTGGTTGGGTAGCATCTTACCTACCTTTGAGAGGTTCCTCTCTTCAGTTCTGATGCTGACAGAATCTGAGTCAAGAATCAGGAAAGAATCAAGTTGGCCCATGTTGATATTGAGACAAGCAGGTGTTGACTAGAAAAAGACCCAAGGACACATCAATCTCATTCCAGAAAGACTATTTTGACCTGCAGTTGTAGTTGTGGACTTGAAGTCTAAAATTATTTTCTGCTTTGCACACTTGTTTAATTTTTTTTTAGGTCATTGCACATCCCAAATAATCAAACTTTGAAATAAAATTCCACTTAATCTGACAATCATTTAGATCATTTTGTTGGGGTGGGCTATGAGTAGGATAAATATATAAAATGTGGTGCTAAGGATGTGACTCAGTGGTAGAGCACATTCCTTGCATGCAGATGACCTGAGTTTATCCCCAGAACTAAGAAAAACACACACATATGTTAATGTACTTTATTATATCACAGTATATGTAACATATTAATCTGTACTACTATCACTTTATCCAAGTCAGCAGCATCCAAATCTTCCAACATCCCAAAATTGGCTAAATTCTGGGTCACAGTGACCTGCATTTTGAAAGAAACAAATTCCAGTTTTTCATCTTTGATATATTTGGCTTTAACCTTAGAAGATAGAAAATAAATTAATTTAAAAATGGTATTGATATCTGCAAAGCTTTTCAAGATGATAAAGCACCCTTACAGCTTGAAGTAAACACATGCTTTTCTTCTCTTTTTTTTTTTTGCCAAACAAGGCCATGCTTGGGAGCTACTCCTGGCTTGGTGCTCCACAGTTGGTCCCAGTGTGTTGGGGGACTTCTGATGCTGACGGTGAAGTCTGTGATTACTGTGTGCAAGACGTGTGTTCTAGCCCTTAGTTCATAGTTCATTTGTTCATTTCTCCCCAGCCCCACAAAAATGTAGAATCATGACAATTTTCCCAGGAAGTTCCTATTAGCACACTTCTCTTTTCAGAAAACTTTCTGTGATTGGTATCTTAGCACATAAGCTGTCAACAGAATTCAGTTTCTACATGATACCCAGCCTACTCTGATCAGTTCCTAAGCCTCAGAACCTCTACACAGTCTAGTGTCAGTCACCAATGCCCTCACTGAGTGCTATAATTAGGATTATTCCTGGCTCTGTGCTCAGGGATCACTCCAGGGGGTGTGGGGGAACCATATGTGGTGCTGGGGATCAAATCTGGGTCAGCAAGCACTTTACCTGCTTTACTATCACTCTGATCCTGAAACTATTCATTTTTTCCCCCTTTAGTCTAGTTTTCTTCATTCACTCTGATCAATGTCTTGGAATTGTATCAGTCAATGAGTATTTGAGTATTTACTATGAACAAGATACCTAGGTGCTGTTGGGAATAGAAGAAATTCAAGAGGTGAAACCTTTTCTTAAAAAAAAATACTTATAACTTTAGGGACTAGGAGATATGCCAAAGGGTACATGGTTTGCATGTAGGACCCTCAGGTTGGATGCCCCACTAGCAGTGCTCCTCCAAAAAGAAATTCATAACTTTCAGGACCCAGGCTTTGTGGATCAGCGGTTGAATACTTGCCTTGCATGAGCGAAGCCCTAAGTTTGATTCCTGGAACTGTATAGTGATGATGATGATGATGACATTGATGATGATCAAGAGTAATAACTGGAAGGGTTGGCCTTTCTTTAACCACCTAAAGGTTTTTCCATGGAGTTTATTTTTCAAAAAGTTAGAGGGGTTGGAAGAGGAAAGAACTATGAAGATGATTTTCAGCTGTCCCCATAAAGCCTAACATTTCAAAGTCTGGTTAAGGCTAAGACTGGTTCAGGAGATGAACACAGCCTTCAGAAGTTAATTCTCCAGATAAATGAAAGGAACGCTGCAGAAATCCACATGTTACAAAATGCAGCAGAGGGGGTTAGTGTGGGGAAGGGCAATGCTTTCATCTTCAAGGCGAGAAGAAACATTTCAGGGTCCAGGAAACACAAGCAGTAAATTTCAGGCTTGGGTTCCTCCAGAGCTGCCATCTACATCAAGGCCACAGCAGCCTGCTGGGCCAGCCTCCTTGTCGAATCTCAGAACACCGAGCAGGCGCTCCTGGCTAAGCTCAGGGCCAGCACACAGGCTGGTCACTTGTTTTCTGATTCATACTTAAATTCTCTATGGCTCTAGCTTGGTCTGAGTGACCAAGAAGTAGAAAAGCAACTGTGTTAGCTAAGAAACACCTTAGAATTCTCAGAGCCAGGATTGTAAACCCCTCAGAGCCACACAGAGCAAAACCAGATATTTTGGGGGCTTTGTTTATACTTAATATTTAGTCTTAGAAGGCCAGAGGGGCCTATAAAGACCTCATCATTCAAGACTCCACGAATTACTTTGGTATAGCAAGGTGCATCTTCTGCTTCTCTTTATTTTCTTTATCAGTGTCTTAGCTTTTCCATTCTGACAACGTCCAAGCCATGCATATGGTTTTGTGAGCTCAAACTTTATGTACTTTTTTTGCACATATTTACTTATATTTGTGTTTTGGGCCACACCTGGCAGTGCTCAGGGGCTACTCTGGATTCAGTGCTCAGATATCACTTCGACAGTCTTCAGGGAACCACGCAGTGCTTGGGATCTAACCCAAGTCTCTGCAAAGCGTACGTTCAGTCCATTGAGCTATCTTTGTGGCTCCTTCAGTGTATATTCTAAACAGTGGGTCAACGCTGAATAAAAGTTACCAAGTCCTGTTGTAAATGCAACATGCCTGTGTGGTGAGTACCATTATTTTTGCTATGTTCATTTCACACATATGAAAACAGAGACCCAGAGAGACCTAGCACAGCTGATCATGTCAGGAAAGTTGGGTTCAGAACCCAGGCATGTAACCCTCAAGTCCAATCACCTACATACTGTATTGTTATGCTCCTTGTCCTTCATAGCAAAAAAGGACAAATTCATACACGTAGGAAAGGAAAAAATCAAGCCAGGAAGCAGAAAATTAATTCTCTCTGAGGGTTTCTTCAGACAACCAGATTGGGAAGCTGCAGAGCCAAAAGGGGATTGAGGGACTTCATTTTCTCCAGTCCATCACAGTTCCAGACCCTAAAAGGAGAAGGTAGCCCATGTCCCTGGCCTCCCCAGCCTCCCATTTCAGGTTGAAGGTGCCTGAGAAGCTCATGAAGTGGAGCCTGTCTCTTATGGGACTGAACACGCACTGCATGAAGGAGATACATCAACACTGGTGGATTTAAACTGAAATTTGATTTAGCATTACTTTTCTTCTTTCTTTCTTTCTTTCTTTCTTTCTTTCTTTCTTTCTTTCTTTCTTTCTTTCTTTCTTTCTTTCTTTCTTTCTTTCTTTCTTTCTTTCTTTCTTTCTTTCTTTCTTCCTTCCTTCCTTCCTTCCTTCCTTCCTTCCTTCCTTCCTTCCTTCCTTCCTTCCTTCCTTCCTTCCTTTCTTTCTTTCTTTCTTTCTTTCTTTCTTTCTTTCTTTCTTTCTTTCTTTCTTTCTTTCTTTCTTTCTTTCTCTCTTTCTTTCCTTTAGTAAAACAAGGTGTTTTCAGGTGTTACTCCTGGCTCTGCACTCAGGAATGGGGCTGGGACACCATATGTGGTGCCAGGGAAAGAACCTGGGTCGGAAGGGAGCAAGGCAAGCACCTCAACCACTGCCCTATCTCTCCAGCCCTTGATTTAGCATTTCTAAATTAGAAATTTACTCCAGAAACTTTCTCATAAAATTTGAAAGCAGGATTGAAACAGAGACAGCACCAGAGGTTGGAGAGATAGTACAGTGGTCCCAAGGCACAGAGCTAGGAGTAATCCCTGAGCACAGCTGGGTGTGTTTAAGGCTTACTCCTATTTCTGTGCTCAAGGGGGATCCTGCAGTGATCCCCCTGACTGACCCCCCCAACCCCCAAAATCAAACAAACAAAAAAAACGAAATCCCAAATCAGGTCTCTACTCATTTTATTGTTAGATAGATTAAAATATATATGCAAGGTTAAGGCAGTGACTCAAATGACTGAATGCTTACTTTGCCTGTGGGAGCCTGGGTTTGATTCCTGACACTGTATGGTTCCCTGAAGAAGGCACAAACTGGTAGTGACACAGCCCCCACAGGAATGGCGTAATAAATTGTTAAATTAAATGTCACTTATTTACTCATTCACCTAACAAATACAGCATCCTTGGGGCTTAGGGGCAGGTGGTACAGGGGAAAGCACCACAGCTCTGGGATTAAATAGACTGGAGGGCCAATCTCGCATCAGGGCATATTTGCTGAGTGGCCTTGGGCAATTTCGCTAAGGTTAAATTTTCTAGGCTGCAAAGTTTACTAGGCTGAAGGTTGATGTGAATAATGCTTCCTGTGTGCAATACTTGACCTAGAATATATAGAGAGCCTTTGGTGAAAAGGGAACTTCTAGCTCTCTTATAATGGTGATCAGAACAAAGCTCCTGCAGCCCAGTGTAACATAGAACCTTGAACAAATAAGTATACAAAACTGTTTAATAACCGGAATTAGTGCTGTAAAGGCACTTTACACAATTGGTGCTACTCAGGGTTCTTGGACATTATTTGAGATGTCTGAACTTATTTTGGGGTCTCATTGTTAGGACTTAGAAGTGTTAAGGATATTGAATAATGAGTGTCAAGTCAAGGAGACCCACCATGGACATTAATTGTAGTGTTCAGCAGTGTACTCAGCTGTGGCAGAAGTGATCAGTGGAGCTGAGGGCCCACCGGGTCCGTCCACATGGGGTTCAGAGGAGGACTGAGGTCTCAGAGAGCTGATGCAGCTCTCTGATGCAGCCTGTAGGCGGGGGAGAGAAGGTTGAGGTAAGAATAGTTGAATGTTTGGGGACCGGAAGTAGACCCTGTGGCCAGAAACAAAGGTCTAGTTCAACCCAAGGTCCCCTTTTGATAAACTTAAGAATCTCATATCCTTTCCAACCTTCCTACTCCTGGATAAACTGATTGACTTCTGTAAATTGAACTGGCCCTTGGCAATGCTGGATCCCCATTAGCCATGATTTGATTAAGCTTTTCTTTTAAAATGTATATGGAGATAGTGATAGGCATTTGTTATCATTTCCTACAAATGAAATTATTGTATGCTTTCAAGCTACACCCACCCCTCCCCCGGAAGTTCTGAGCTACCTCTCCATAAGCGATGTCTTCCCCCCACCCCAGCCCTGGTTTCCCCCAGGATCATTGATTGCAAACGAAGTACTGTGGGTGGAGAAAGAGATAAGATCCTCCAGAAAGTAGGTTAGGAGCAGATAAGAGGGCCTTAAATGTTGCTAATGTTCTCGCTACTGTAACTCCCCCACAAGAGGCAGAAATCCTTCTTGCCAGAGTTGGGTGATGAAGGACCACTTCAGGCACCCAGGAAACCAGTGACCACCCCTCTGTGGAGCCCCCTTCAGTAAACCAGCACCTAGGACTTCAGCCTTGTTTGTTGCACAGGGAGGAGATAGCCTGATCAATAAAAGATCTTCATTTTGTTCACCTTGAGGCTGGTCTTTCACAAGATTGCTCTCTAAGCCCAATAGTTTTTATTATCCCAGAAAACCAGAAAAGCATTCGGCATTCTTCCCATTCTGCAAGTTCCAAAGACCTCACCCCTTTAAGTTGATAACAGAACAGTCTTTACTTTTCACTTAGGACCTCTAGGTTGTACTAGCTGGGTAATGGTGGTGGTGGTAAATCTTAAAGTCATTTTCTTATTACAAATGGCAAAAGAGGATTAATGCACTCGCCCGGAATGAGATGTATAGATTAAAGAAACTCAGGCCTGCTTTGGTCTGGAATTCTCCTTACTCTTTGCAAGGTTTCAAAGATGTGTGATCTAATTCATGCCGTTTGTAATATTTGTAATACATGATTTTCACACCTGGAGAGTGTATAATAATTAAAATTATACTGTAAATAAGGGTTGGAGCGACAGCACAGTGGTAGGGCGTTCGCCTTGCACACGGCCGACCCGTGCTTGATTCCTCCACCAACTTTCAGAGAGCCCAGCAAGCTACCCGTGGTGTATTCGATATGCCAAAAACAGTAACAATAAGTCTCACAATGAGACATTAGTGGTGCCTGCTCGAGCAAATCCATGAGCAACGGAATGACAGTGATAGTGACAGACTGTAAATAATGGCAGAGCAGATTGGGAACTCTTGTTCTAAAAGGTTTTTTAATTAATTAAGAATTTTTAATAATTAAGAAAATCAAGTTCTCGAACTAGGGAGATAGCTCAAAGTGCTCGCACATGTGCTTTGCCTTGTGGGAGCCCCAGATTCACTCCTGGTGCTGGGAACTTCCCTGAGCACAGAGCTAGGAGTAGGCCCAGTACCATTCAGTGTGATCCCAGCAAACAAAAACAACAATAAAAAGAAAATAAAATTCTTCGAAGCAAGGACTAGGCATGTGGGAGAGGGCCTGAATGTTCAGAACCTCAGGAAAGGCCATGAAGCTGAGAGAACAGGCTGTAGGGCAGGGGTGTTGTTTCACTCATTCCTAATTGCCTTTGAGGGGCACCACCACGTACAACCAGTTGCTGGAGATTTTCTGAATCTCTTAGAAACTTCCTACCAAAGCTGGCATGCAGTGCCTAAGCTGTCCTTTCTGGCAGGGGGCATGTATGCAGTCCCTGAGCCTCCTTCCCTCTCCTGGGCCCTAACCCACTCCACCACTCCAGCCCAGGGAAGCCACATGCAGGGCTGCTTGGTGCTGGAGTTAGTACTTAATATCATTCGCTATATATATTTATATATATATGTAAAATAGATTTTATTTTGAGGGGTTTTAAAGGTGTGGAGGGGGTGATGGAGTATATTTAATATCATTCACTTTATATATAATTTTTAAGTAAAACAAATTTTATTTTGAGGGGTTTTGAAGGTGTGGAAGGGGGAAGAGAGAGAGAGAGAAGAGAGAGAGAGAGAGAGAGAGAGACGAGAGAGAGAGAGAGAGAGAGAGAGGAGAGAGGGGAGAGGAGAGAGGAGGAGGGAGAGAGGGGAGAGGGAGAGGGAGAGGGAGAGAGAGAGACAGACTGTAAAGCGCTCAAGGGAGAGTGCGGGCTTCTTCAAGGGCGGAGAGAGCCTAATATCATTCACTTTAGTTGCTTAGGAAGACTCCTTCCATCTACCTTTCTTCCTGTCCACTTTTTTAGCAAATGTTCTTTGTGCAAGCTGTTCTAGGGATTATGGGGGCCCAACACTGAGCCCTAGATCTACAATTGTAGTATGAATTCAATGACAGCGTGG